>NC_043979.1:170609-201304 GCF_902148855.1 Sphaeramia orbicularis | reverse complement strand
CCCTTACAGACCCTAACCTCCACCTTTAACCCTTACAGACCCTAACCTCCACCTTTAACCCTTACAGACCCAAATGTCCTCCTTTAACCCTTACAGACCCAAACGTCCACCTTTAACCCTTACAGACCCAAATGTCCACCTTTAACCCTTACAGACCCAAACGTCCACCTTTAACCCTTACAGACCCAAACGTCCACCTTTAACCCTTACAGACCCAAACGTCCACCTTTAACCTAATCCATCTACTGATCTACGTAAGCTGTTTCATTCCTGTTGATCCACTAATCCTATCAATCCATGTCAATAATTGGTGTCAAATACAGTTCTTCATCTTTTCACGGTCATCAGATATGACCATATTTGGACGTTCAGAGGCTCCGTAGTTACCGTGGAAACCCCGTCATCTTCTCCAACACTGATTCTCCAGTCAAACCCATGCAGTTGGATCAGTGCCAGTGGATGGACGGGTGCATTGTGGATTGGGTGGCAGTCGGCGGCAGGGGGTTCGACGACCCGATCCCCAGACACAGAGTCTGGCTCTTGGGACATGGAATGTCACTTCACTGGCGGGGGGGGGTGTTTGTGAGGGAGATTTAGAGATACTGTCTAGATACGGTCGGACTCACCTCCACACACAGCTCAGACTCTGGAACCCAAACCCTCGAGAGGGACTGGACTCTCCACTTCTCTGCCGTTGCCCGCGGTGAGAGGCGGCGGGCTGGTGTGGGCTTGCTCATAGCCCCTCAGAGGTGGACTGGTCCATCACCCAAGCTGCAGTCACCCAGGTGCTTGGACAGCTCCTCGGTGGCAGGGCTCCGGGGATGGATGAGGGTCACCCTGAGTACCTTAAGTCTCTGGATGTGCAGGACTGTCTTGGTTGACACGTCTCTGTAACATCTCGTGGCAGTCGGGGACAGTACCTCTGGATTGGCAGACCGGGGTGGTGGTCCCCCTTTTTAAGAAGGGGGACCGGAGGATGTGCTCCAACCACAGGGGGATCACACTCCTCTATTCCCGGCACTGGAGAGGAGGATCCCAGCGATAGTCGAACCTTGGATCCAGGAGGAACAATACGGTTTTCGTCCTGGTCGCGGAACACTGGACCAGCTCTATACTCTCCATCGGGTGCTCAAGGGTTCATGGGAGTTCGCCCAACCAGTCCACATGTGTTTTGTGGATCTGGAGAAGGCGTTCGACCGTGTCCCTCGTGGTATCCTGTGGGGGGTGCTTTGGGAGTATGGGGTCCGGGGCCCTCTGTTAAGGGCAGTCCGGTCCTTGTATGACCGAAGCAGGAGCCTGGTTCGCATTGCTGGCAGTAAGTCAGACCTGTTCCAGGTGCATGTTGGTCTCCGGCAGGGCTGCCCTTTGGCACCGGTTCTGTTCATAATTTTTATGGACAGAATTTCTAGGTGCAGCCAGGGGCCGGAGGGGGTCCGGTTTGGGGACCACAGGATTTCATCTCTGCTTTTTGCAGATGACGTTGTCCTGCTGGTCTCATGGAACCTGGACCTTCAGCGTGTCCTGGGGCGGTTTGGAGCTGAGTGTGAACCGAGCGGAATGAGGATCAGCTCCTCCAAATCCGAGGCCATGGTTCTGGACTAGAAAAAGGTGGTCTCTCCTCTCTGGGTCGGTGGGGAGTCTTTGCCCCCAGTGGAGGAGTTCCAGTATCTGGGTCTGGTTCACAGTGAGGGAAGGATGGAGCGTCAGATTGACAGGTGGGTGGGTGCAGCGTCTGCAGTGCTTGTATGGGTCTGTTGTGGTTCAGAAGGACCTGAGCCGAGAGGAGAAGCTCTGGATTTACCGGTCAGTCTACGTTCAGACCCTCACCTGTGGTCCTGAGCTTCGGGTCAGGACTGAAAGGACCAGATCCAGGATACAAGCGGTGGAAATGAGTTTCCTCTGTAGGGTGGGTGGGTCCACCCTTAGGGATAGGGGGAGGAGCTCAGCCACCAGGGAGGAGGTCAGAGTAGAGCCACTGCTCCTCCACATCCAGAGGAACCAGCTGAGGTGGATCAGACATCTGGTTCAGATCCTCCTGGACTCCTCCCTGGGGAGGTGTTCTGGGCATGTCCCACCAGGAGGAGACCTGAGGGAAGACCTAGGACACGCTGGAGAGACTATGACTGTGGAGCTGGAGTCGGAACGCCTCGGGGTCCCCCCGGAAGAGCTAGAGGAGGAGTCTGAGGAGAGGGAGGAGTCTGAGGTGAGGGAGGAGTCTGAGGTGAGGGAAGTCTGGGCATCCAGGATTAGACTGTTACCCCCGCTACCTGGCCCTGGATAAGAAGAAGATGGATGACTGTCTGACTGAATAAATAAATAAATAAATAAATAAACGAATGACTGAACGAATGAACTAATGTTTGACACTTGTGTTCTCTAACCGTTACTGTTAATCCAGTCTGAACTGGTGCCTCTGTAAACCTGTAAACCTGGTTCTGGTACCCCTCTAAACCTGGTTCTGGTCTTGTTTGTGTTCCAGTTCTCTGTCCTGTATATCCTGTCCTTCCTGGTGCTGGTTCTGGGTCTGGTCCTGTACTCCTCCTCATCCACGTACGTGGCTCAGGACCCGCGTGTCTACAAGCAGTTCAAGAACACCATCACCCAGACCGGCGCCGGCGCCGACCCCCCTCAGCGCGGCGCCGTCGGACTCCCGGAACCGTCCGTCACTTACACCAACCTGGGCCAGGAGTCGGGGGAGGAGCCTCCTGTCCACGTGGACTGAGCTGATTGGTTTGGGGGAGGGTGGGGGGGCGGTGCCTCAGGTTCATTCAGGTCCAGAAACCACCGCGATTTGGTGGGAGTTCTGAGGAGGCGGACTCTGACCACACAGGTGCAAATGAAATAAACATGAAATATATGATTAGAACAAAAAGACGGAGCAGACGAGGGTTAGATTCACTGTGATCGAAGACTGTGTTTAAACCAGGGTTCCACATTTAACCTGATTTAATCTGCAGTCAAATAAGAACAGAAGAACCCAGAAATAATGACAACTGACAGTTTATGTCTGTGTTTGAGTGCAAAAAAAGACATTAAATTATGAAAATACTTACTTTTATAAACTATCCAAACAAAACAGATGTGAATAACCTGAAAAAACGGACATTTCTTCAGATAAATCAGTGTAATGTTCTCAGTCTTCTTCCTCCACTTCTCATTAGTCCATGTGCATTCTGGATCAGATCTCCAAAGACACTAAACACTGAGGAACAGGAAGAAAAGAGTTCAAACTGGACTGAATTTAATACAGACATTTCAGGTTGGACACATTTGTTCAGGTTAGTCACATTTTATTGGTACAGGAGAGTTTGGAAATGGAAAGAGTTTCACAATTTAATGTGATTTTTTGTACTAAAACAAAGAAAAAATGTAAATTATTAATTCAAGATTTTTTGCTTAATTCAAGATTTTTTTTTTTTTTGCTTAATTTAAGTTTTTTTGCTTCAAGATTTTATGCTAAATTTAAGATTTTTTTGTGCTTTATTCAATATTTTTTTTTTTTTGCTAAATTCAAGATTTTTTGCTAAATTTAAGATTTTTTTTTTTTGCTTAATTCAAGATTTTCTTTTTTCTTAATTCAAGATTTTTTTTTTTGGCTTAATTCAAGATTTTTTTGGCTAAATTTAAGATTTTTTTTTACATAATTGAAGATATTTTTTGCTTAATTCAAGATTTTTTGCAAAATGTAATTTTTTTTGTTTTATTCAAGATTTTTTTTGCTTAATTCTAGATTTTTTTTTTACGTAATTGAAGATTTTTTTTGCTCAATTCAAGATTTTTTGTTAAATTTAAGATTTTTTTTTGCTTAGTTCAAGATTTTTTTTTTCCTTAATTCAAGATTTTTTTTGGATTAACTCAAGATTTTTTTCTTTGCTAAATTTAAGATTTTTTTTTTTTGGCTTAATTCAAGATTTTTTTGTCTTAACTCAAGATTTTTTTTTTTGCTAAATTGAAGATTTTTTTTTTTTTTTTTTGCTTAATTCAAGATTTTTTTTGGGCTTAATTCAAGATTTTTTTTTTACTTAATTGAAAATTTTTTTTTTTTGCTTTATTCAAGATTTTTTTTTGGCTTAATTCAAGATTTTTTGTGTAATTGAAGATTTTTTGCTTAATTCAAGATTTTTTTTTTTAATTTAATTGAAGATTTTTGGCTTAATTCAAGATTTTCTTTGCTCAATTAAATTTTTTTTTTTTTGCTTAATTCAAGATTTTTTTTTTACTTAACTTAAGATTTTTTTTTTGCTTAATTCAACATTTTTTCCTTAACTCAGGCAAGTTGTTTTTTTTTTTTTTCTTTTTTTGCTTAATTCAATTCAAGACTGTGGAATTTTCTGACTTTGTAAATTCCTCCCAGATTGGGCCTGATCTGAACCTTTGTTGGGCCTCAGTTGGGCCCCAGGCCTCATGTTTGGCCTCATGTTTGGAGCCCTGGTGTAGACAGTAGTGCTTGTACAGTTGCTGCAGTCATCATGTAGACGTGTAGTGCTTTAGTTTTCCTGTTCTGTTTTCAGTCATACTGTTTGTACAGTTCTATCTGTATTTGTTGTAGTCGGACAGTCGACAGTGTTTATAGATCCAACAAACGCACAAACGTCCACATGTGATATGAACCTGTTTGTGCAAAGTTTATTTACTGCAATAAGAAAAGCATTGTCCAAATGGAGGTATTTTGTCATTTGATATCATTATTTTTTAGATGGAATACATTTGATAAATAAATTTGACTACTTTACTCCAGAAAAATTGAAAATAAAACACTTTCACTCTTTTCCCAGTGGGATTGTCTTGGACAGGATGGAGTTGTGCTTTGAAAAATCTGTATATATGAACTGATAATTTAACAGAACAAATAAAAATCCATTTCAAAACAGTGGCTCAAATTTCCTGAAGGGATGGTGATAGTAATCTAATTACAATCATACACTGTGATTGGTCAAATACAGTCTAGTCTAATGAGGATCAAATGGACCCTTACAGACCCAAACGTCCTCCTTCAACCTAAACCATCTACTGATCTAAACTGTTTCAGTCCTGTTGATCCAATAATCCTATCAGTACAGGTCAATAATTGGTGTCAAATACAGTTCTTCATCTTTTCATGGTCATCAGATATGACCATATTTGAACGTTCAGAGTCTCTGTAGTTACCGTGGAAACACCGTCATCTTCTCCAACACTGATTCTCCAGTCAAACCCATGCAGTTGGATCAGTGCCAGTGGATGGACACACTGGGTTTGTGTTCAGTTCAGGACAGACTGGACTGAAAAAAAACACCTTTTTCTTCAGTTTTTCTCTGTTTCTGATAAAATAACTGTCAATTTTGAACAGAGCTGTAATGAACATTTTTATGGCCAGTAAATTAAATTCAGGAAAATATTTGGTTTATACTGAAAAAATGCAAAATACAGAGGATAATATTATAATAAATGGTGATAAATCACTGAAGAAAGGCTAGATACAGAGGAATGTCATCTGGGAACTGACACAGAAGGAGCTGTTGGTGTTTATGTTAAAAACAGGTGCAGTACCAGTGTTCAGCCTGGGGGGGCAGTACCAGTGTTCAGCCTGGGGGGGCAGTACCAGTGTTCAGCCTGGGGGTGCAGTACCAGTGTTCAGCCTGGGGGGGCAGTACCAGTGTTCAGCCTGGGGGTGCAGTACCAGTGTTCAGCCTGTGGGGGGGTGCAGTACCAGTGTTCAGCCTGGGGGGGCAGTACCAGTGTTCAGCCTGTGTGTGGGGGGGGTGCAGTACCAGTGTTCAGCCTGGGGGGGCAGTACCAGTGTTCAGCCTGTGGGGGGGTTGCAGTACCAGTGTTCAGCCTGGGGGGGCAGTACCAGTGTTCAGCCTGGGGGGGCAGTACCAGTGTTCAGCATGGGGGGGCCGTACCAGTGTTCAGCTGTGGGGGGGTGCAGTACCAGTGTTCAGCCTGGGGGGGCAGTACCAGTGTTCAGCCTGGGGGGGCAGTACCAGTGTTCAGCCTGGGGGTGCAGTACCAGTGTTCAGCCTGTGTGTGGGGGGGGTGCAGTACCAGTGTTCAGCCTGGGGGGGCACGTACCAGTGTCAGCCTGTGGGGGGGGGGGGGGGGTGCAGTACCAGTGTTCAGCCTGGGGGGGCAGTACCAGTGTTCAGCCTGTGGGGGGGGGGGGTTGCAGTACCAGTGTTCAGCCTGGGGGGGCAGTACCAGTGTTCAGCCTGGGGGGGCAGTACCAGTGTTCAGCCTGTGGGGGGGTGCAGTACCGGTGTTCAGCCTGTGGGTGCAGTACCAGTGTTGAGCCTGGGGGGGCAGTGGTGCGCCCTCCTGTGTGTGAGCTGCAGCTGAAGCTCAGAGGAAGAACAGCAGAACAACACAGAGCCGCCATCTTGTGACAAACAAACCCGGAGCTGTTGATCTGAGTCTGGTCCAGTTTTAGACCAACAGACGGTATCCACCATGGGGGCTGTTCTAGGACTGTGTTCGATGGCCAGCTGGGTAAGTGACGGGACCGGGACCGGTACTGGGGTCGGGTTCGGTAAAAGTGTGGGTCCAGGGTTGAGTGGATGTGGTTTTGGTGCCGCTGTTATGACTGCGCAATATGTGGAAAACAACAGGCCGGAGTCCAAGACCGGCCCAGAAGGACCCACATAGACCCCATAAACCACCAGCAGCTGGTTTTATTCACAGGGACGGACTCAGGGTCCGGTTCAGAGGGTTTACGTGGAGGTTCGGATTAGAAGGAGCCGAACCAGAACCGGGTTATGGCTGTGTTTACGACCAACCCGCATCCATGTTTGGACTGATGGATGAAGACCAGACCAGGATCTGAGACCAGAATCTGAGACCCAGACCAGGATCTGAGACCAGAATCTGAGACCCAGACCAGGCTCTTAGACCAGGATCTGAGACCCAGACCAGGATCTGAGACCAGGATCTGAGACCCAGACCAGGATCTGAGACCCAGACCAGGATCTGAGACCAGAATCTGAGACCCAGACCAGGATCTGAGACCAGGATCTGAGACCCAGACCAGGATCTGAGACCAGGATCTGAGGCCCAGACCAGGATCTGAGACCATGATCTGAGACCCAGACCAGGATCTGAGACCAGGATCTGAGGCCCAGACCAGGATCTGATACCAGAATCTGAGGCCCAGACCAGGATCTGAGACCATAATCTGAGACCCAGACCAGGATCTGAGACCAGGATCTGAGACCCAGACCAAGATCTGGACTAAGATCTGAGACCCAGACCAGAATCTGCAGGGGAACATGGACCTCCACTGGTCCAAATCTGAGAAGTAAACACAGAACACCAGAATAAAACAGCAGACACACTGAACTGAATGAATGAACTAAACCAAACCAGACCTGGGTTCAGCTGTGGATATCTGAACAGTCCAGCGACATAATAAACAGATGTTCCCAGTGGAATATTCCAGTGGAATGGAACAGAGGTCAGAACAGGAAAGTCTATAATGGACATAGTTTTATGAGCAGGAGTTTAAACCTCCAGCAGAGTTTACTGGAACACACCTGCTGCTGCTGTTGTTGTTGTTGTTGTAACTCTTCCTACCAGAACAGTTGTTGATTGTCTTAGTGACTATAAATGGTTCCTTGTGCGTACCTCTTACATTTGTCCCCTGCCTGTGCAGATCCCGTGCCTGTGCGGCAGCGCCCCCTGCCTGCTGTGCAGTTGCTGTCCCAGTGGGAATAACTCGACGGTGACCCGCCTCATCTACGCCTTCTTCCTGCTGCTGGGTGTGGCCATCGCCTGCATCATGCTGATGCCTGGGATGGAGGAGCATCTGAAGAAGGTACAGATTACCTAACGAAAAAAATAATAATAATTTTAAAAAAAGGTACTGATCAGCTGACTGACACTGAGCTCATGAGCCCACTGGTGTTCAGACGGGTTTATTTATTACAGACAGGAGCTGTGACTGCAGCACACGTGGAGTTTATATTCACAGCAGAGCTGGAACTAATGACTCCAGAGTGGGGTGACAGTTGAACAGTCACTGGTTACTGGAACCACTGGTACAACTGCACCAAACAAACCAAGAAAAGGCTCTGATTCTTATTTATTACAGAAATAAAATAAATTGTCTTTACTTTAACAAGAAAATTTGATGCACAACAATTAGAATGCATTGTTCAATTCAGTTTCCAATACGTTAAATTAAATTAGATTAGATTACCATACTTTCTGGACTATAAGCCGCTATTTTTTTCTGGTTTTGAACCCTGCGGCTTATACAGCGATGCAGCTCCAGTATAGATTTAAACGGGCTAACATCCTCCAGGGGGCGCTCTAACAGGAAGCACAGAAGTGAGACAGACAGGAGGAAGAGGTGATGAAGAGGAGGAGTTTGAATCTGAACTTTGAACAATCATTTTGCATGTCATGCACAAACCCTCATCATGGAAAACACACGAAGAAATGCATATTTTGCAGCTTTTAAGTTAAAAGCAATCGATGTGTCTGTAAAGAAGGAAATAGAGCTGCAGCACCGAAGTGCCACTGAGCAACAACGGAGGAGAGACTGAGAAGGAGTGTGACGGAGCTGAGGCTGTTCAACTCCAACACTGGAGAAGACGACTGCAGTGGTTTAATGAGCAGAAGAAGAGGAAGACACAGATCAGTGACTGTTGTGGGTTTGTGAACCAGCCTGTTCCTGACGTTTGACTGACGTTCCAGACACTGTTTGGACAAAAGCAGTGAAGGATGGAAATAAATACTTAAATAATCTGTCTGTTTACCATCTGTCTGTGGAAATATCTCATGTCACAACGTGGACACCTGCGGCTTAGAGTCAGGTGTGACTTAAAGTCAGCCGCGGCTTATATTCCAGTGCGCTTTATAGCCTGGAAAGTACAGTAAATCAGATTAGATTAAATTCAGTTCAATTAGATTAGAGTAGATTAAATTAAATTGAACTTTTTTTTGCACTGAAATTAAGTATCTGAATTTTTTAAAATTCTAAATACATGAACATAGTTGAATTCAGAGACAAACAATTCTGATACTTAACTTCAGTGCAAAAAAATGAGTGCCAGGCTTTTATAATTCAAAATCTGATGAGACAGATTTACTTCCATAAGGCTGAGTGTGTATGAGTGTGTGTGTGTGTGTGTGTTGTGATTGTTTTAACTCTGCGTTGTCTGCGTGTGTTTCCTGTAGATCCCAGGTTTCTGTGAGGGGGGGGCCGGCTCGTCCATCCCTGGGGTGGAGGGTCATGTGAACTGTGACGTGCTGGTGGGGTATAAGGCTGTGTACAGGGTGTGCTTCGGCATGGCCATGTTCTTCCTCCTCTTTTCTCTGCTCATGATCAAAGTGAAGAGCAGCCAGGACCCACGGGCTGCCCTGCACAACGGGTGAGTCCACCACTACCCACAATGCACCTGGGCGGGCGGGGCTTCAAACACACATGCTCAGTGTCTGATTGTCTGAGGGGAATGGGACTCATATGTCAATCATATGTAGAATTAGGTGTATATGTACGTGTATCTATATCTGTATTGAAGAACTTGTGAATGTTCTTTTGTTTTTTCTCAAACAGGTTTTGGTTTTTCAAGTTCGCTGCAGCTGCTGCCATCACTATTGGATCCTTTTTCATCTCTGAAGGGCCTTTCACCACCGGTAACACACATTCTGCAATGGAGTATGTAGAGCATCACAATATGAGGAGGAGGGGGGACACCACTCAGTATTATTGATAATAATAATAATAATTATTATTATTGTTATTATTATTATTATCAACAGAATAGAATAGAACAGAGTAGAACAGCCTTCATTGTGTGGAACGTGCAGGTGTTTTGGTGGAGCGTGCAGGTGTTTTGGTGGAACGTGCAGGTGTTTTGGTGGAGCGTGCAGGTGCTTTGGTGGAGCGTGCAGGTGTTTTGGTGGAGCGTGCAGGTGTTGCAGGTGTGTGCTCAGTGCTCGTTGTCCTTTGCTTCCTCAGTCTGGTTCTATGTGGGCATGGCCGGGGCCTTCTGCTTCATCCTCATCCAACTGGTTCTGCTGATCGACTTCGCCCACTCCTGGAACGAGTCCTGGGTGGAGAAGATGGAGGAGGGCAACTCCAGGTGTTGGTATGCAGGTAAGACCGCCACATGACAACGGTGTGACCATCACATGACCACCACATGACCATGATGGACAGACAGATGGACTTCATGTGTCCAAACTGGGACACACCAGTATGACACCTATCCTACAGACAGACCCACTGTCAGACTGTAAACCCCACCCATTCCCAGTATAAACCTGTTTTTGCTGTGGTGTAGACTGGACTGTGACGCTCCAAAGCCTTAAACCTGGTCCTGTTGGTCCTGTTTGTCTCCAGCCCTGCTGTCCGTCACCACTCTGAACTACATCCTGTCTCTGGTGGCCTTGGTCATGTTCTACGTCTACTACACGCACTCAGACGGCTGCACCGAGAACAAAGTCTTCATCAGCATCAACATGTTACTGTGCGTCGGCGTGTCCGTCATGTCCATCCTGCCTCAGATTCAGGTTCCCAACACTTGGCTTTTATACTCATGTTTTCAGATATGAAGAGGAGGTCTGAGGCAGGTTACTGTCCTGAAGAGGTGGAAGTGGACGTGTTAAAGATGAGTCAGCAGTGGTGAAGGGTGTCCACTGAACACAGAAGAGTTGAATCCAGAAATGATGTTTATATCAGCATCAACACTAATGAAGGATTAAGGATTTAAGGAAGTATAGGGAATATAATGAGATAGAAAAAGTAAATATATATGTGTGTGTGTGTGTGTGTGTGTGTGTGTGTGTAAAGTTGCCCCTAAAAACAGTAATAGTACAGAAAAATGGATGTAAAACAGCCAATACTGAGCAGTATTTCCAGTCAGTCCCAGTCTTTGGTGAGGGTTTCTAATAATAACTGAACAGTAGAAGAAACCGTTTGTACAACCACAGAAAAACTCAGTATTATTGAGTCTTTGTGGATGGAACATTCAGCTTCTGTTCTTCAGGCTGTTTGATATGTATTGGTAGTGTATATATATGAACAGTATTAACAGTATTGACAGTACACTACTGGTCCAAAGTGTTAGACCAGCCCAGTTTGTTCCAGTTGAGTCTGTAAATTCCATCAGTTCCAGTTTAATGAACAGCTGTAAATGGTCCAAAGGTCAGAGTGAACTGACAGGAAAAAAAAGGTAAGGTTAAACCAAACTGAAAAATAAAGTACATTTCAGAATTCTACAAAAAGGAGAACAAGAAATGGGTGAACAACTGAAAGCAGTTCTGCAGCAGTGGAGGTTGATCAAGTCTGGAAAGTTGGTGGTTCAATTCCTGCAGGTGTCCCAGCATTTGTGAATTCCTTCCACCCCCTGTGTCTGCAGAACAGGAGTGTGGAACACACTGTGGTACCAGACCCATGGAGCAGGACTGGAACAGGACTGGACTGAAGAAAGGAGTGTGGTACTGTAAAAATGGAAAAGAGGAAAAGGAATGAACCAGAGAAGAGAGACAGAGCATCAGAAGAGGGAAAAATGGAGGTGTGTCCTCCAGAGAAATGTCCAAGAAAGTCCAGGTGTCAGGAAGTCCAGTTTCCTTCAGCATCCAAAGGCACTGAAACTGGACTGGAAATGCAGACAGAAGAGGTCTGGAAGAAGCACAGACACAACAGAAGAAGAAGAAGAGTTTAGGACAGAAAACAGCTGGAGTGAGAGGAGACTGACAGGACAACAGCTGAAAGAAGAGAGAAGAGAGAGGAGGAGGAAGAGAGGAGGTCATAGAGGAGGAGGAGAGGAGACTGACAGGACAACAGCTGAAAGAAGAGAGAAGAGAGACGAGGAGGAAGAGAGGAGGTCATAGAGGAGGAGGAGAGGAGACTGACAGGACAACAGCTGAAAGAAGAGAGAGGAGGAGGAAGAGAGGAGGTCATAGAGGAGGAGGAGAGGAGACTGACAGGACAACAGCTGAAAGAAGAGAGAAGAGAGAGGAGGAGGAAGAGAAGAGGTCATAGAGGAGGAGGAGAGGAGACTGACAGGACAACAGCTGAAAGAAGAGAGAAGAGAGAGGAGGAGGAAGAGAGGAGGTCATAGAGGAGGAGGAGAGGAGGACTGACAGGACAACAGCTGAAAGAAGAGAGAGGAGGAGGAAGAGAGGAGGTCATAGAGGAGGAGGAGAGGAGACTGACAGGACAACAGCTGAAAGAAGAGAGAAGAGAGAGGAGGAGGAAGAGAAGAGGTCATAGAGGAGGAGGAGAGGAGACTGACAGGACAACAGCTGAAAGAAGAGAGAAGAGAGAGGAGGAGGAAGAGAGGAAGAGTTTACACTGAACACACTGAACACATGAGTTTACACTGAACAGAGTGAACAGATGAGTTTACACTGAACAGAGTGAACAGATGAGTTTACACTGAACAGAGTGAACAGATGGGTTTACACTGAACAGAGTGAACAGATGAGTTTACACTGAACAGAGTGAACAGATGAGTTTACACTGAACAGAGTGAACAGATGAGTTTACACATGACAGAGTGAACAGATGAGTTTACATGAACGAGTGAAACAGATGGGTTTACCATGAACAGAGTGACAGATGAGTTTACACTGAACAGATGAGTTTACACTGAACAGAGTGAACAGATGAGTTTACACTGAACAGATGAGTTTACACTGAGACAGAGGTGAACAGATGAGTTTACACTGAACAGAGTGAACAGATTGTTTACACTGAACAGAGTGAACAGATGGTTTACATGAACAGAGTGAACAGATGAGTTTACACTGAACAGATGAGTTTACATGAACAGATTGAACAGGAGTTACACTGAACAGATGGAGTTTACAATGAACAGAGTAACAGATGAGTTTACACTGAACAGATGAGTTTACACTGAACAGAGTGAACAGATGAGTTTACACTGAACAGAGTGAACAGATGAGTTTACACTGAACAGAGTGAACAGATGGGTTTACACTGAACAGAGTGAACAGATGAGTTTACACTGAACAGATGAGTTTACACTGAACAGAGTGAACAGATGAGTTTACACTGAACAGATGAGTTTACACTGAACAGAGTGAACAGATGAGTTTACACTGAACAGATGAGTTTACACTGAACAGAGTGAACAGATGCAGGTCTGATGGGTCCAGTTGCAGCTAAAGCCATTGCTGGACCATGAAACAGCACCAGTGGAACTACTGAAGACTGGAGGAAGGGGCTGATGGACTGATCATACTGCTTTCAGTTGTTCACCCATTTCTTGTTCTCCTCTTTGTAGAATTCTGAAATGTACTTTATTTTTCAGTTTTGTTTAACCTTACCTTTTATTCTTTTTTTTTCCTCTGTCAGTTCACTCTGACCTTTGGACCATTTACAGCTGTTCATTGGACTGGAACTGATGGAATTTGCAGACTAAACTGGAACAAACTGGGCTGGTTTAAAACTTTTGACCAGTAGTGTGTGTATGTATGTATGTATATGTCTGTGTGTGTGTATATATTAATAGTATTGACAGTATGTATCTCTATGAACTGAAGTTTATAAAAATAGTGCATTTCTATTGAATTGAATTGCCTTTGTTGTCATTTGACAGTACAGAGTGCATCAGACGAAATTAAGTTCAATGATTAGGGACACCAGGCCGCTGCTCTAGTACAGAGTACAACTAGAGCGCATCCACAAAACCCTGTTCTTCAAAAAAAAAATGATGATGAATATTAAATGGTGAATAAATATTTCATGGTTATTGCAGAACAGTCGTCCTAGTTAAGGTTAACGGGACGTTCAGGTGTGTGTGTGTGTGTGTGTGTGTGTGTGTGAGTGACTGACAGACAGTCCAACCCTGTGACCATAACACCATAGACCAGTTCCCAAAGTGGGGGGGCATGAGATGATGTTTCATAAACCTGTTGATGTGGTGGAGGGTTCCACTAACGTGTGTGTGTGTGTGTGTGTGTGTGTGTGTGTGTGTGTGTGTGTGTGTGTGTGTGTGTGTGCAGGAGTCCCAGCCCAGGTCTGGTCTGCTCCAGTCGTCCCTGGTCACCCTCTACACCATGTATGTGACGTGGTCGGCCATGACCAACGAACCCGGTATGAGAACCTTCAGCCCCAGCGCAGATCCAACCCTGTGTCCATGTTTGTCTGTGGACGTTTGTACAAATAAAAGAGTAGAATTCTGAAGACATGAACCTAAACTAACCTGTGTCTGCACCAGGGCTGTTAGACCACGTTAGTTCAGGTTCCACATTCAGACCCATACCATCTGAACGAAAACATCATCTATACACAATAATAACTACAAAGCTTTATGTGTTACAGCGAAAAAGTCCAATTACATGATGACAGTGTTTACATCAACAAACTGTCCTTTAAAAAAATTTAAATAACATGAACAGCCTGAACTGTCTGACGAAAAATCAGTGCATTTGACCAATATTCAGCCTCAGTTTATTATTTACACATGTTCATTCTAACGTACAGACACAGAGGATCTACAAATACACAAATATTTAAGAACAGACTGAATATTGGAACAATTATAAATTTATATGAAGACAGTTCAGGTTCATACTTTTGTTAAAGGATAGTTTATAAATAAAATTTTTTACAAAATTTTCCTTTTTTACATTAAAACAAAAAGAAACATGTATTTGTTATTATTTACATTTTGTTCTGATCATATTTGACTGGTTCTGATCCACTTCAGATCGAACTGGGCTGAATGCAGAACCTGAACTAAAACGATTTTAACACCTTCAGTGAACATTTTTCAGTTTGCAGATTCATCCCGTGGGCCGGATCGGACCTTTTAGTGGGCCAGTTCTGGCCCACGGGCCGTATGTTTGACACCTGTGCTTGAACCTGATTTCTGCAGCTTTAATTAAAGCTCATTTATTTTGTGAAAGGACAGTTTGTAAATGGAAACATTTTCATGTAATTTTACTTTTTACACTAAAACAAAGTCACACTACAGCAGTCACTCTGTCTGTGGAACCTGAACTGACAGCCTTTCTTATTCATATGTTCAGTGTCATTGTTTCATTTCATAAATTTGTCCTGTGGGTCGGATATGGAAGTAAATCTGTGTCATCAGATTTTGAATTAGAAAAGCCACTGAATTTCTTGCACTGAATTTTTTTTTGCACTGAAATTAAGTATCTGAATTGTTTGTCTCTGAATTCAACTATGTTCATAAATTTAGAATAAAAAAAATTCAGATGCAAAAAATTCAGATACTTAATTTAAGTGCAAAAAAAAAATTCAGTGCTAGAATTTCAGTGGCTTTTATAATTCAAAATCTGATGAGACAGATTGACTTCCGTAGTCAGATCGGACCATGTTTTGGCCGGTTCTGGTCCGTGGGCCTCATGTTTGACCCCCCCGCTCCGAGCCGGACTCACCCCCCCGTTCTGTGCCTCACAGACAGGAAGTGTAACCCGAGCCTTCTGGGTATTATCGGTCTGAACAGCACCGGTCCTGCGGGACAGGGTCAGGTGGTCCAGTGGTGGGACGCCCAGGGCATTGTGGGCCTGCTGCTGTTCCTCATGTGTGTCCTCTACTCCAGGTCAGTACCACGTCCAACTGTCTGACTGTAGGTCAAAGTTCACATTTGTTATGAATTTTTAAGATCTTTTTTTTCCATTTCCTTCTAATGAGTGAAATTTAAAATGTCTATAAAAACAATTTTTTTTTTCAGTTTCCTTCAAACTTGTCACATATATAGAAGCAACTGATATGACATCAGCACACACATAGACATGATGACATCATCTGGATCCATGACAACATAAGATACAATACATGTGAGGGGCGGGGCTTGTGTCTGGAACCACCTGTTTTAGATGTTTATATGTAATATAACAGACATCACTGTGATAAAAAGACAAAAAAAAAACTAATCGTGTGTGTGTGTGTGTGTGTTTCTTTCCTCAGTATCCGTAACTCGTCCAACGCTCAGGTGAATAAACTGACTCTGACCTCAGATGAGTCTGCGCTCATTGAGGACGGCCCAAACTCCGCCTCCTTGGAGGAGGGGGGTGGCGGCCTCAACAGGGCCGTAGATAATGAGAAGGAGGGCGTCACCTACTCCTACTCCTTCTTCCACTTCATGCTGTTCCTGGCCTCGCTCTACATCATGATGACTCTGACCAACTGGTACAGGTACGGACCACCCACCGATACTCGCATCAGTATCCGATTACTGTCAACAGTCTAATCTGATTATATCTGATCACATACCAGCAGGAATCCGATCACAATCACATACCAGCAGTAATCTGATTACAGTCAATCAGATTAACACACCTGGATTTGTCCCCAATACTCCCATGTCTTCATGCATGGATACAGTATATGTATACAGGGTGGGGAAGCAAAATGTACAATATTTTGAGGCAGGGATTGAAAGACAGTGTATGACCAATTAGTTTATTGAAAGTCATGAGAATTTATTTGCCACAAGAAAATGTCCATAATAGAAAATGTTTTTATTCTATGTGTCCTCCTTCTTTCTCAATAACTGCCTTCACACGCTTCCTGAAACTTGTGCAAGTGTTCCTCAAATATTGGGGTGACAACTTCTCCCATTCTTCTTTAATAGTATCTTCCAGACTTTCTGGTAATAGTTTTGCTCATAGTCATTCTCTTCTTTCCATTATAAACAGTCTTTATGGACACTCCAACTATTTTTGAAATCTCCTTTGGTGTGACGAGTGCATTCAGCAAATCCCACACTCTTTGACGTTTGCTTTCCTGATTACTCATATGGGCAGAAGTTTGTGAAAAGGTATGGATAATAGTGTTAGGTATGATTATGACATCAGTATATGTTTGGGTTCAAAACAACTGACGTAGTGTCTGCTGAGAAAAAACAACTAGATGTTCAGTGTAAATTTTGCTTCCCCACCCTGTGTGTATACCATATATGTATATGTACACAGTATATGTATAAGTATATGGTTGTAGTATATGTATACTGTATATATATGTGTAGATAGATAGATAGTGGTAATATAGGACATATACAGTTCAGGTTCCACATACATAAAGTATCTCCTCTTTTATTCTTGGTGAGTGTTCCCCCTGCTGGTCAGATGTGGTATAACTGATCCAGTCTAACCCCAGTGAACAGCAGATGAACTGGAGAAGAAAACACAAACAAACCTTTAATAGTCTGAATCCTATCAGATCCACTCAGTATTATTATGGCTGTGGAGCTTGGACTTTTCCATCCTGTAAATACTGTGTTTTTTTGTTTTTTTTCAGTCCTGACTCTAAGTATGAGACCATGACCAGCCGCTGGCCGTCGGTCTGGGTGAAGATGTGTTCCAGCTGGATCTGCCTGGGCCTGTACGTCTGGACCCTGGTGGCCCCGCTGGTCCTGGTCAACAGAGACTTTGACTGAAACTGTCGTCGCTCACACACTCTGTCACCGTCGTGTCTGTGGCTGTGGTTTGTTTCAGTAGGTATTAAAACGGGGTGCGGACCGGACCGGACCGGACCGCTCTGCTGTGCTTTGTGACTCCTGTAAATACACCCTGTATATTCCCGCTCCATTCGTTTCCTTAAAGACGACGCTGCATGCTGTGATGATAAAAACGTACAGTGGCGCCAACACTTCAGCTTTTGTGCAGTATTTACATTTGGAGTTAGTGTCGCTTTTAAAAAAAGGGTGTTTGATCCTGTTCTGTTTCAGAGTGCGTGGGACTGACTGCGGCAGGAGCGTTGGATGTGCTCTAGTTCTCTGCTCTCATGTGTTGAAGCTTCACACAGAACATCGTTATCCTCATATAATGACCCAAGTCTAAGACGAACGGACCCGAGGCTGTGGTCCCGTTGAACCCAGGGCTTTGGTTTCTAGTGTTAGGGGTCTGTCAGGATAAATATCAGTGCATTGCTTCATCTGGTTCAGTTCCTCTCTTTGTTTCTAAAATGATTCACAGATGGTTCAGACTGATTTTCTATCGTTTTTTTCACTGCTTTTCCCTGTTCTTCCTCTAAATGTCTGTAATATTTGTCCTGCTCCGACTGTAAATACTAATGTTCTTCCTCATGGAACCATCTACTGTCATCACATCTGACTGAGGAGCAAACATCTACCATTGAATTACAGTCAAATATGGAGGTTTATCAACTAGATGGACATAAAATATGTGGACACATCACCCAAAAACCATTGAATAATTACCCAAAAAACACCCAGAAATTACCTCCAAAACCACCCAAAAACCACTTAATAATTTAGGTGGTTTGTTAAGTGGTTTTTAGGGTGATTTTTTTTAAGTGGTTTTGAGGTAGTTTGGGGGTAATTTTTGGGTGATTTTTAGGTGGTTTTGGATAATTTTTGGGTGGTTTTTGGGTAATTTTTTAGGTGGGTTTTAGGTGGTTTGGTGGTAATTTTTGAGTGATTTTTTGGTTGTTTTGGATAATTTTTGGGTGATTTTTAGGTGGTTTTTAGGTAATTTTTGGGTGAATTTTGGTGATTTTTGAGTCGTTTTTGGGTGATTAGAGTGGTTTTTGAGTGAGTACAAAAGAGCATGAATAATATTTTATCAATTTAGAGGTAGAATTTATAAAATCATAGCCATGAATAAAAAAAAGAAATAGTTAATGTTGATCTAAATTCAGTCCAAACCATCTGTGAGTCTTTTTAGAAACAAAGAGAACTGAACCCAAATGAACCATAGCACTGATATCCATCCCATAATATCCAACTGTATTCTGACATTAGTCCTTCTTGTTTTGGATCCCAGAACCCTGTAAGAACACAAACACCTGGATTCAATGGGTCATTATGAATATGAGGATAACTATATGTTTCTGATTTATGCTCAATATTTCCTTTTAATGTAATTTTTAAAATGTTTGAAAACTTACACTTAAGTTATTTGATAGTGTAGTAGTAGTAGTAGCATGTGTGTTTTTTTTGTAGACTTAGTACACGTATCTGTGGTTAAATGTTTGTTGGAATTGTCTCAGATGCTTCTTTCATCCCAATATAAACTTTCTTTAACTTGTCTCAGTATAAGAATAAGATACAAAATAAATAAATGATTAAAAAAAAAAAACTAGAAAAAAGAGCAGCTTTTTTCTGTGTTTTAATGCACTGTAACACTGTCAGAGTGTGTATCCCATTCTTAAATAAAATTATTTCCTTCCTGTTCAGTTGTTTTTGTGGGTTTGTGTTTGCGTAGGACACGAATAAAACATGAAAAACACGAGAACACGGTCACATGTCCGGTCAGGGTTTGAACGGCTGTTTGAAATCCTTAAAAATGTTTGAATTAAAAAAACAACAAAAGCTAATAAAAATGAACAGAAATTTTTTTTTTAAATGAAAAAAAAAAAAGGCTAGAAACAACCTAAAACACCTCATAGAACCCAAATTTGGACTGGTTCTAGAATATGGTTTTAAAAGGTTAAAATTTTTGTTTCACTTAAAAAAGGTTCTAAATCATCCCCAAAACACCAACAAGTCATTTGTGAGGCATTTAAGTGTGTTTTAAGTGCCTTTTCAGGGGGGTCATCAGCGCCCCCCCCAGTGGTCAAACATGAGACTCTTGTATGTGCTCCAATAAATGAAATTTTGGTTAAAATTTTTATTTCACTAAAAACTATTGTGGTTCCTCCAGCAGACATCAACAAGTCATTTGTGGGGTATTTAAGTGTGTTTTAAGCAGCTTTTCAGGGGTGTCAATAGTGCCCCCCCGGAAGTCAAAATAAGTGTGCTCAAAAAAATTAAATTTTGGTAAAAAGTTTTGACTTAAGAACAGTTCTAAATCATCCCCCAGACATCAACAAGTCATTTGTGACGTATTTAAGTGTGTTTTAAGTCACTTTTCAGGGGAGGGATCATCAGCGCCCCCCCCACCCCCTGCGGTCAACAGTTTTTTTGCTCCAAAAAATGAAATTTTGGTTAAAATTTTTATTTCACTAAAAACTATTGTAGTTCATCCCGCAGACACCAACAAGTCATTTGTGAAGTATTTAAGTGTGTTTTAAGCCACTTTTCAGCGCCTCAGGCCAAATGTGACGAAAGGCTAAAACAGCCTAAAACTTCTCATAGAACACTTCTTTAAGTTAAATAAAACCATTTAAAACCATATTCTAGACCCAGTCCAAATTTGGTCTTTTCAGACATACTATAGTTTTACTTTTTCTCCATCTGAGGCCGTTGGAAAAACTGCGAATAAAGGATAAAAACAACTTAAAACCTGTCATAGAACCTAAGTGTGAAAATGCCCAATTTGGACTGGTTCTAGAATATGGTTTAAAATGGTTTTATTTAACCTCTGAGGTATTTAAAAGGGTTCTATGAGGTGTTTTAGGTTGTTTCTAGCCTTTCTTCACATTTTTTAAATTTATGTTCATTTTTATTAGTTTGGTTTTTTTTGTTTTTTATTCATGTACAAGTTTGGGTCTTGTTATTCTTCATTTTATTTTTTTCTGTTAATTGTGTTCATGTTTCTCCAAGTTACTAAATGTTTTGTGCATTTGTAGATCCGCTGTCATCTGTACGTTGTGATGCACACGTATAAATGACAAAACAGACGTTTGTCGTTAATAACCTTGGAATAAATCCAACCACATCTGTCCGAGTTATCGACCAAACACCAAGAAGATCCGACTGGAGTAAAACAAGTTCATCATAATTCAACACCCATTGTCCTTTTCTTACATCAACTTTTATTTGTTCAGTACAACTACAGATATTTAACAGTTTCACAACTTTTCTTTTTCTATTTACAAACTGAGACGAACAGCGGTGACAGGAGAGAACGTCCTGATCAGAAGGAAAAGGTCGTACGTCTGAATACGAAACCAGACAGAAACAATGAGACTGGACGCATGTGCAGGGTTCTGATGGTTCTGACGGATCCGATGGTTCTGATGGATCTGATGGATCCACCTCCACACAAACTGGTCCACTGAGGAACTGTCAAACAAACACCTGGAAGTGTCCATATTTAGTCACTGTTTCAGTTGGAGTTGTCCACGCCTGCCGCTCTAGATGAGGAAGATGATGTCATCGGCCACCATCACCTGGTTGTCGTCCTGCATTCGCGCCAGCGCCGTCCGGACCTCGGCCTCCGTGAACCCGACCCCACGCTCCTTGTTGATGTCGTCCATCAGGGTTTTCATCTTGACAGACTGAGCGTGTGCGGACTGGAAGACGGCGAACAGCGACGACTTGAACTCTTTGAGTCTGGACGAAGAAAACGAAGGGATTAGAACAGAAGGTGTCAAACATACGGCCCCTGGGCCAGAACCAGACCGCCAAAGGGTCCGGTCCGGACCATGGGATGGATTTACAAAATGCAAAAATTACCCTGAACATACGAACAGTCAAAGGCGTCAGACTCTAAAATAAACAGCAGAATAACCGAGAAATACTGACTCCAAATGTTCTTCTTGGTTTAATGTGAAAAAAATCCTGACATCATGCTTATGAATAATGGAAACACCAATTCATTCTCTTTGATTTATTGCAAAGAACATTAAATTCTGATCTCCTTTAATAATTAAACGTCAATAACCTGGACAAATATGAACAACCTGAAATGTCTGAAGAAAAATCAGTGTAATTTTAACACTATTCTGCCCGTTTTGTGCCTTGGTAGATCTGATCTGTAATGCACATGTAAAATGATAAGTGGAGGCAGAATATTGTTAAAATTCTACTTATTTTTCTTCAGCAATTTCAGTTTTTTTTCCAGTTATTCACATCTTTTTTGTTTTGGATGAAAATAGTTTTCATCATTTAATGTTATTTTTTGTACAAAAAAATGTGGAGTTGTCATTATTTACAGCACAGGTGTCAAACATGTGGCCCGCTAAAGGGTCTGGTCCGGACCACGGGATGAATTTGTGAAATGCAAAAATTACACTGAAGATCTGAACAATCAATGATGTGAAAATCATTTTTAATTCAGTTCCACATACACACACATACAGTCCAGTTAGATTTCAACTGGGTCAGAACCAGTCAAATATTATCAGAATAACCTAGAAATAATGACAACCCCAAATATTCTTTTTGTTTTTTTGGTGTAAAAAAGTAAAATTACATGAAAATGTTTACATTACCAAACGGTACTTTTACAAAAAATGTGAATAACCTGAACAAATATGAACAAACGGAAGTGTGTTAAGAAAAGTAAATGTATTTGTACCAATATTCTGCCTGTTATTAAATGTTCTGTGTGACTAACGCACATGTGTAAATGATAAACTGATAAACCGAGGCAGAGTATTGTTAAAATTACACTTGTTTTTCTTCAGACAATTCCAGTTGTTCATGTTTTTCAGATTTTTAAGGAAACTTTGCAGATGTAAACCTGATCAGAATAGAATTGTACTTTTTTCACTGTTATTATTTTACTGGTTCGGCCCACTGCAGATCAAACTGGGCTGAACTAACAGGAGTCTGACCCCCTGGATTAAAGGATATTCAAATCCTGTTAGTTCAGGTTCCACATACAGACCGATCTGATCTGAAGTGGATCAGAACCAGTCAAATAGCACCAGAAGAACACAGAAAGAATGACAAATACACATTTCCATCTTTGCTTTAGTGTAAAAATGTCAAATTACATGAAAATGTTTACATTTAGAAACTACCCTTTAACAAAAAATGTGAACTGAACTGTCTTCGTATAATCAGTGGAAAAGTTCCAATATTCTTCCTGTTATTAAATGTGATTTTCTGTACGTTATACTGCACATGTAGAAATGAGAAACTGAGGCTGAATATTGGTACAAATTACACTGATTTTTCTTAAGACATTTCAGGTTGTTCATGTTATTCACATTTTTAATGACACTTCTTTTTTTTAAACATAACTTTATTACATTTTCTAACCCTTCCATCTCTTTTCTGACGCTGCGTGTGTTTCCTTTGAACATAAACACCCAAACATGTTTAAACTCCACTGGAACAGATTATACACCGTACCCACAGCCCAGTGGGTTAAATATTCATGTTTCTGTAAAATTATGTCATGTGATTACCATTAGGGCTGTTAGAAAATATGGGTTCTGCAATATATCGCAATATTTCATTTCACAATACTGTATGGATATTTAAAAGTACTGTATGTATATTTGTAGGTATTTATTCAAATGCAGATATTGTGGAGGTTCATTTTTGGGTTTTTGTTTATATCTTATTTCTTCTTATTTCACACTCTTTTATTCAATAATGTTGGTTCCTTTGTTGGATTGAACTCCAATCCTGTTCTGATGTTAGTTGTGAACTAATAGAATCTGAACATTTGAACAGGATCTGAAACTGGAATGTCTGGAAAACAGAATTTCAGTTTGAACACAGTTGGAACATTTGCTGATAGAACATTAGATCCTGTTGGGATCAGATACAAATGTGTTTAGGATTTGGGCAGATTTCTGCTGGAATTCAGTTCTTCCAGGAAATAATCATTTTAAAAATGAAACAAACAAAAAATTGCCTTTTAACAGTATCATGATATATCAGGATATATCGTATGGTGATCCTAGCATTGGGATTTCATATTCTATTAGTTCAGAACTAACACCAGAATATTATTGTAGTTCAATCCCAACAAAGGAACGAACATCTGCCTCTCAGTAAAAAGTGTTTTTAGGATGCTTCAAATAACCATTATTTAATAAAACAGTGTTAATAATAATAAATAAGATATAAACAATAAAGAAAAACTAAAATGAACCTCTGTCATATCTGCATTTGAATAAATACCTAAATATATCGATACAGTACTTTTTAATATCCAGACAGTATGGTGAAATGAAATATCATCTATTGCAGAACAGATATTTTCGTCCACCTCTGTCCAACAGCTGATCGTACACTTCCCGTTCACACCCACCTTTCTGCAGAAAGCTCTTCAGCCTGTGACGTGGCCTCCATAGGCTCCGCCTCCTCCTCCATAGGCTCCGCCTCGTGCTCCTGTTGCCGCGGTCTGGCTGGTTTCGGGGTTCCGGCTTGAACTGAGCAGAAGGAACGCCAAAGTCACAACTCCAGTTTGAACCGAAACAAACCGACTGACGTCATGAAAGCAGAGTTTGACCAACAGTTGTATGTGAAAAACAGAGACTGCCTCTGTTCAAAATAAACCCCAGAACCCCCCCACCCATGAACAGGTCCTTACTGTCGGGGACGTCCTGGTCTTCGCTGAAGTCGTATGGACTGTAGGGTTCACTTCCCTGAGAGCCTCGACGCCCCCTGCAGGACACACATGGAGTTACAGACAGACTGAAGGACCACCAGCCTGTTTACACCCACTAATACTGGAGTAATCTGATTACTATTACAGAGACTGAAGGACCACCAGCCTGTTTACACCCACTAATACTGGAGTAATCTGATTACTATTACAGAGACTGAAGGACCACCAGCCTGTTTACACCCACTAATACTGGAGTAATCTGATTACTATTACAGAGACTGAAGGACCACCAGCCTGTTTACACCCACTAATACTAGAGTAATCTGATTACTATTACAGAGACTGAAGGACAACCAGCCTGTTTACACATACGAAAACGGAAGTAATCTGATTACTATTACAGAGACTGAAGGACAACCAGCCTGTTTACACCCACTAATACTGGAGTAATCTGATTACTATTACAGAGACTGAAGGACCACCAGCCTGTTTACACCCACTAATACTGGAGTAATCTGATTATTATTACAGAGACTGAAGGACAACCAACCTGTTTACACCCACTAATACTGGAGTAATCTGATTACTATTACAGAGACTGAAGGACAACCAGCCTGTTTACACCCACTAATACTGGAGTAATCTGATTATTATTACAGACCCCCCCCCAAGCCTGTTTACACACACTAATACTGGAGTAATCTGTTTACTATTACAGACCAACAGCCTGTTTACACCGATTGATACTGGAGTAATCTGATTACTATTACCATGCCCACTGAAGGGGAGGCAAGGGCTGTGTGTGTATGTGAGTGTTTGTTTGTAAATAAATAAATAAATTCCAGTGTCATGTGACCTGTGTGTTTGTAAATAATCCCAGTGTCATGTGACCTGTGTGTCTGTAAATAATCCCAGTGTCATGTGACCTGTGTGTTTGTAAATAATACCAGTGTCATGTGACCTGTGTGTGTTTGTAAATAATCCCAGTGTCATGTGACCTGTGTGTTTGTAAATAATCCCAGTGTCATGTGACCCGTGTCTTTGTAAATAATCCCAGTGTCATGTGACCCGTGTGTTTGTAAATAATCCCAGTGTCATGTGACCTATGTGTTTGTAAATAATCCCAGTGTCATGTGACCTATGTGTTTGTAAATAATCCCAGTGTCATGTGACCCCTGTGTTTGTAAATAATCCCAGTGTCATGTGACCCGTGTGTTTGTAAATAATCCCAGTGTCATGTGACCTGTGTGTGTTTGTAAATAATCCCAGTGTCATGTGACCCGTGTGTTTGTAAATAATCCCAGTGTCACGTGACCCGTGTGTTTGTAAATAATCCCAGTGTCATGTGACCTGTGTGTTTGTAAATAATCCCAGTGTCATGTGACCCGTGTGTTTGTAAATAATCCCAGTGTCATGTGACCTGTGTGTGTTTGTAAATAATCCCAGTGTCATGTGACCTGTGTGTTTGTAAATAATCCCAGTGTCATGTGACCTATGTGTTTGTAAATAATCCCAGTGTCATGTGACCTGTGTGTGTTTGTAAATAATCCCAGTGTCATGTGACCCGTGTGTTTGTAAATAATCCCAGTGTCATGTGACCTATGTGTTTGTAAATAATCCCAGTGTCATGTGACCTGTGTGTGTTTGTAAATAATCCCAGTGTCATGTGACCTATGTGTTTGTAAATAATCCCAGTGTCATGTGACCCGTGTGTTTGTAAATAATCCCAGTGTCATGTGACCTATGTGTTTGTAAATAATCCCAGTGTCATGTGACCTGTGTGTGTTTGTAAATAATCCCAGTGTCATGTGACCCGTGTGTTTGTAAATAATCCCAGTGTCATGTGACCTGTGTGTGTCTGTACCTCTTCCTCTTCGGTCTCTGTGAACTCTGCCTCTCCTCCTCCTCCTCTTCCTCTTCCTCCTCCTCCTCCTCCTCTCGTCTGGAGCGTTTCTTCTCCTTCTCCAGAACCTGTAAAGTGACCCAGTAAACCCATGAGTCTTGGACCCGGGTCAGCGCAGACCTCATGTGTGCTGACGGTCCAGATGATCAGAACCTTCTTAAAGTAGGCGAACTGGACCAGCTCCACCGCCACCTCCGAGTCCTCCCGCTCCACCGCTTTGCTCATGCGGGCTTTGGCGTGCGCCGTGGACAGACGGATCAGAGTCTCCAGGGTACGGGCCGTCACCGGTGAGGTCTGAGGAGGACCAGAAGAACCGGGTCAGAAGAACCGGGTCACAACAACTAGATTGAGTTCTTAGTTCTTCTACTAAGATTATCTGTTAGAGGAGGACGCACTGATACCGACACCAGTACTGGGTATCGGGTCCGGAGCGCCCTCGCCGCCTCACCCTGGCGATGTCGGCGCTCAGCTGCTCCTGACTCCTCAGTCTGGAGTACTCCTCTGCGATGTGTGCGGCCGCCTCCTCCGTCAGCACCGGCGTCACGGCCTTGGCGATGCAGATGTACCTGCGGATGAACTCCTTACTCAGAATCTTGTCCCTGAAACAAAAACAAAGCGCCGTCTTTAGCCCGCTGCGATCACACGTACGACCTGACGCCATGGCGGCGGCGCCCTCGGGGCAGACTCCTACTTCTTCCTCTTGGTTCCGTGCAGCAGGTTGTTGTGTTTCTCGTAGACCTGCAGCTCGTCCTGTTCTTCTGCCACTGCATCTGGATCCTCTGTGGTCAGAACGTCCACGGTTCCACCCAGAGTCAGAGCTGGAACACACACAGAACCAAGGACACATTTAAGATTCAAGACCAGGGCTGTGGAGCAGCAAGAACCTGGAGATACCACACAAACCACAACACAAGCAGGATATGATATATCACAATATATCATGATACTGTTAAAAAGGACATTTTTTGTTTGTTTCTTTTCTTAAATGATTATTTCCTGGAAGAACTGAATTCCATCATAAATCTGCACAAATTCTAAACACGTTTGTATTTGATCCCAACAGGATCTAATGTTCTATCAGCAAATGTTCCAACTGTGTTCAAACTGAAATTCTGTTTTACACACATTCCAGTTTCAGATCCTGTTCAAATGTTCACATTCTATTAGGTCACAACGAACATCAGAACAGGATTTGAGTTCAATCCAACAGAGGAATGAACATTATTGAATAAAAGAGTGTGAAATAATAAATAAAATAGAAACAAAAAAAGAACAAACCTCCACAATATCTGCATTTGAATAAATACCTACAAATATCCATACAGTACTTTTAATATTGATACAGTATTATGAAATGAAATGTCACGATATAATGTAGAACCGATATTTTCTAAAATCAGTCATGGATAACAAAACAAAACAATATTCAGAGAAATTGCTCTTGTTTATTATTTTTGTCCATTTCTTATTCATTTTGTATTGATTTCTTTGACTGTTTTTGTTCATTTTCTTGCTTACTTTATTAATTTCGGTCATTTTTTGCTTTTTTTTCTTCATGGTATTTATTTAGCATATCTTTTTCATTTTATTTAGTATTTAATATATATAATTTAAAAAACAAGTGTGTTTTTTTTTTTCAATTTCATTCAGTTTGCATCTTATTTTCTTCTTGTTGCTTATTATTTTTGCCTTTTTTTAAAAAATTGATTGTCAATGCTATTGATTACTTTTGCTGTTTTTGTTTATTTTCTTCCTTATTTTCTTCTTTTTTTTTTTAGTTATTTTAGTCATTTTTTAGGCTTATTTTTTCATGTTCCTTCTTTTGTACATCTTTTTCATTTTATTTAGTATTTAATATATATAATCAAAAAATCAAGAGTTGTTTTTTTTCTTCTTCAATTTAATTCGGTTTGCATCTTATTTTGTTCTTGTCGCTTATTTTTGTCTTTTTTTTTTTTAAATTGATTTTCTTTGGCTGTTTTTGTTCATTTTCTTCCTTATTTTATTCTTTTTTTTAGTTCATTTTAGTCACTGTTAAAGGTTCCATGGTGTTTACTTGAAAGCATCATTAATCTAAAGTCTGTTTGGTTCTGTTTTAAAGTGTACTGTGGTGTATATATTTTACCCCCCCCCCCCCCAGTACCTGCTCCTTCCTGTTCTCGGGGGTCCCGGTACCGGTGCATCCTCAGGACATGGTCTGAGATCTCCCGGTCCTGCTCCGGGTCCATCTGGTCCAACATGATGAAGAGCAGGTCGAACCGGGACAGCAGGGAGTCCTGGAGCCCGATGTTCTCCATGGGGGTTTTGTACTGGTCATACTGGGACAGCACAAACATGTCGGTTAGTGGGGGGTGGGGGGGCACATTTGGACTGTTTAGGTCAGGGGTGTCAAACATGCGTCCCAGGGGCCAAATGCGTCCCCCCAAAGGGTCCAGTTCAGCCCCTGGGATGTTTTTGCCAAGTGCAGAAATTCCACAGTCTTGAACTGAATTAAGAAAAAAAAAAAAAAAAAAATTTAGCTTGAATTAAGGAAAAAAATCTTCAATTATGCCAAAAAAAATAAAAATCTTCAATTAAGTAAAAATAATCTTAAATTAAGCTAAAAAAAAAATCTCAAATTTAGCAAAACACCTTGAATTAAGTAAAAAAAATCTTCAATCAAGTAAAAAAATCTTGAATTAAGCCAAAAAAAAAAATCTTCAATTAAGTTAAAAAACATCTTCAATTAAAGCTCTACCTACCGATGTGGCATTTCTCACAGCACTTAGTAAAAGTCTGAACATGAACAACCCGCCTCCCTCCAAAGCCCCGCCCACTTCTCCTTTGTCTGAGCTGAGGCTCCTCCTCCTCCTCTCACCTGATGCACGATGGAAACGGAGGAGGAAGCAGAGGCGGAGGTCCGGTCCGTTTTGGCGTGTCCGCGGACCCCTCCCTCAGTAATCAGATACATCATCCACCTGCTGCGGGCCCGCGGCTCCTGTTCCATCAGTAGACCCTGTGTTTAAGGGTGTGGTCTGTATTTAAGGGTGTGGTCTGTGCAGTGCTGGCTCAGTGTCTTCACTGCACCTTATCGTGCCCCGGCGACAGGCGCGCGCACTGTGAACGCGTGGCCTCCGCGAATTTTCCGTGTACATTTGAAGTTTCATAGTCCATACATCTATCATCTTCCATAATCCCACATGTGTGACACCAGGTACATGTACCTGTATGAGCCCCACGGTCAGAAAAGCTGAGCTTTGTGCAGACCTGTTCAGTCCAGTACAGCTGACTTTCGGACTTTTATCTCCATCCTTCATTCATCAGACTTCTGTTTGTTCTCCTCAGTTGTTGTTTCTGTTCATAAATCGGTTTTTCCCTTCCACATGTGCATGTCAGTTCTATCATTCACATCCTAGACAGACTGTGGTCAGTGACAGGAGAAGCAGCACCAGTGAAACATCAGATTCAGAGGGACACATATTGGATGCTGGACGGCCGTAATGGAGGATTGACAGGAGGCTCAGTCAGGTTCGACCAATTATTTCATTCAGACTGAATAAAATGATTGGTCAGACTTTTATCAGAAATATATGAGAATTAAACATTTTTGAGTTTCAATACCTGGTGGATTTCTTTTACATTTTAGTTTGACACACTTATCAGGAGCATTTGAAGATGACAAAAGTATAGAAATGCCACATCATACGGTAGAGCTTTAAGTAAAAAAAAAAAGTTGAATTAAGCAAAAAAAAAAAAAAAAAAATCTTAAACTAAAAAAAATCTTCAATTAAGCCAAAAAAAATTGAGAATTAACAACTTCCATTTTTTTCTTTGTTTTAGTGCAAAAAATAACATTGAATTATGAAAATATCCTGTAACAATAAAATGTGAATAAACTGAACAAATATGAACAACCTGAAATGTCTAAAGAAAATTAAGCACAATTTTTAATAATTTTTCTTCCTGTTCCTCAGTGTTTAGTGTCTTTGTAGATCTGATCCAGAATGCACATGGACTAATGAGAAGTGGAGGAAGAAGACTGAGAAAATTGCACTAAATTTTCTTACGTTTTTTTAGTTTAAATTTCAGTTTTTCAGGGTTTTTTTTTTTTTGGATAGTTTATAAAAGTAAGTACATTCATAATTTAATATTGTTTTTTTTACGCTAAAACAGAGACAAAAATTTGTAGTTGTCATTATTTATAGACTATTCTGTTTTTATTTTTCTGGTCCGGCCCACGGCAGATCAAATTTAGCTGAATATGGAACTGGACTAAAATGAGTTTGACAGCCCTGGTTTCAGTCCTTACCCTGCCGTAGACCGGGTTGGCGGCGGCGAGCACCGAGCAGCGTGCGTTGAGTCGTGCGTGGATGCCGGCTTTGGCGATGGTGACGCGGCCCTGCTCCATCACCTCGTGGATGGCCGTGCGGTCCATGTCCGACATCTTATCGAACTCGTCGATGCAGACCACACCGCGGTCGGCCAGCACCATGGCGCCGGCCTCCAGACGACGCTCACCTTTAGAAGACGACGAGCGGAGGTTTGGTCACATGGGTCCAAGACCAAATACGGAAACTGCACTCATGACATTTTTGACCCAGAAATGACCATATATGGACATGAGGGCGGATGAACCAAACTGAGGCTAAGAAAGGCTCATGTTAAACACCACAAAGGCATGATGGGAGCTCCT
>NC_043979.1:78109-165609 GCF_902148855.1 Sphaeramia orbicularis | reverse complement strand
AACGATAATGGAACCAACCCACACCGGCAGGAAGGACTGAGCACAAGGACCAGAAGAGCAGCAAGAAAAGGAGGAGAACAACAACAACAGGAAAGGACGGAAATATGTACAAACTATCCAAACAGAAAAGACGGGAAGAAACTGAAAGAAACTGACTTTTTTTTTCCTCCAACCTTTTGTTTATTTGGAGTTTTGTAGAAATTTGGCAAAACTAACACTGTATCATACGTGACACATCAATTGAAAATAATTTGTTTACTGTATTTATTTATCTACCTATTTATTTATCCATTTTATTTCATTTTATTTTTGGGAACTTCCACACTTCGTTAAATTTTTGATACTTTTCATGCATGTATAGAAGCTGTCCTTGTTAACATTAAGCAGCATAGTATGAGTACCAAGTGAAAACGAATGAAAACTTGAATTATATTTTGAATAATAAGAAATATTTATTTTGCTGAATGCTGATTGTTTTGTTATTGTTATGTAATTATGTTAATTATCTTACAGTTATGTCATTGTTTTGTGTATAAAAAAAAAGAAGAAAAATGACTAATAAAGAATAAGTGGCAAAAACACCCAAAAAAACTTAAATTATATAAAAAGAAAAGAAATTGTTGCACAATTCCCTTTTTTTTAACATGCCAACAAACCCAAGAACAAGTACACCAACCTTCTCCATTAACAAAAACAAACAAATGAATAAAAAGGTCAAAGTCAAAAAACAAAACCAAAAAAAAAAAAAAAAAGACAAAAATGGAAATTGTTGCACAATTCCCTTTTTTTTTTAAACATGCAAACAAACCCAAGAACAACTACACCAACCTTCTCCATTAACAAAAACAAACAATAAAAAAACAAAAAACAAACCAAAACAAAAAAAAGGGCTTGAAAGATTCACATTTAGAATATGGATGCGTTCTGCGTTGCACCAGGTCCATGACCGAATAGAAAACATTTACATAAAAGGTCCATCTGGAACAAAAGGGAAAATTGGTTTTCCTGACTAGTTGAAACAAAGGATTCCAGATTTGTGAAAATTTATCAGCAGAGGCATAAATTCATTCTATTGTTTTTTTTCCCAATTTGAGGAAATACAGGACGTCTGTGAGCCAGTGAATACAGGAGCGCCAAGAAAAGGATGTTAAAAACAACAGGAAAGGACCCAAAGATTTACAACCTGAAAGACACTGACATTTCTGAAGGAAAACCTGTGCGACTCCAACAGTGTTCTGCCTCAGTTTGTCATGTCCAGGTTTAGTACAGACCACATACAAAGACACGGTCGGTTCTGGCCCACCTCAGGGTCCGTATGTTCCTACCCCCCCCTCACCTGAATGTTCCGGAGGTGAACCCCCCCTTCTTTCCCGGCAGACAGCGGTAGGTCCCCACCACCTGGACCCGGTCTCCAGGTTTGACCCGGTCCACCAGGTCGTTGTCCAGTATGATGTCCACAGAGCGGGGCAGCTGTCCGGCCGGGGCCTTCTCCGGCATCTCCTGGACCGTGATGGTCTGGTGGTCCTTGTACCGGGACAGACCGAACTCCGTCTCCAGGGGGTTGTTCTCCTCGTCCTGTTGGACCAGAACCACATGGAAGAGCTCAGAACCAAGATCCAGAACCCAGGACCAAGACCCAGGACCTAGAACCAGGACCCAGAACCAAGACCAAAACCCAGGACCCAGAACCAAGAGCCAAGATTCAGGACCGAGACACAGAACCAAGACCCAGGACCAAGCCCAGAACCCTGACCCAGAAAAATAACATTTGAAAGGGTGGGGGCGTGTCCATAGGGGCGTGTCCATGGTGGGGGTGTTACCTTGGTGGGGTAGATGGCGTTGGACGGAAACGCGTCCAGGGACGTCATGTCGGTGTACTTCCGCTCCATGGTCTTCTTAGTGGAGGGACAGTAGTGGACACTACGGACCACTTTAGGACGGACCAGAGAACCTGGAGAGAGAGAGAGAGAGAGAGGGATGAGAAAGAAGGATGGACTAGAGAGAGGGGATGGGTCTGAGGACACCATGAAGGACACAGATGTAGGACAGTAGGACCAGTGGACCCCCCCCTCCAGTGGACTCACACTTGGTGACGATGCCCTCCACACAGACCAGACTGCCCAGGAGACGGGAGCTCAGGGTTCGGGGGGTGACGTGTTTGGAGCCGAAGCTTCCCTCCAGACCCACGAAGAAGTCCTCGTACTGTTTGGCGTAGGTGGCGTCCACCGACGACACCAGGTCCTTCAGGGCCCGCTGGAAGGCCAGCAGCTCCACGAAGGAGTTGGACATCAGCCTGAAAGAAACCCACCCAGAACCAGGGTCCACGTTAACGAGCAGAAAATGCACAACGAAGCAGAGAGTGGGCCAGAAAGACCCAGGATAAAGACCCACAAAGACCCAGGAAGACACACAAAGACCCAGGAAGACCCAGAAAGACCTAGAAAGACCCAGAAAGACCTAGAAAGACCCAGGAAGACCTAGAAAGACACACAGAGACCCAGGAAGACCTAGAAAGACTCACAAAGACCCACACAGACCAGAAAACACACAACGAAGTAGAGAGTGGTCCAGAAAGACCCAGGATTTAGACTGGCCAAGACCTAGAAAGACCCACAAAGACACACCAAGACCTATGAAGACCAATAAAGACCAGAAAACACACAGTAACAAAGCAGAGAGTGGTCCAGTCTACCCAGGATTTCGACCCACCAAGACCTACAAAGACCCAGAAAGACCCACAAAGACCTAGAAAGACCCAGAAAAACCCATAAAGACCCACAAAGTACTAGAAAGACCCACAAAGACCTGGTCCACATGTGGATTCTTACTTTGCGGCTCGGGCCTCATTGCGTCTCCTCAGGTCGTTGATGTTGACGATGAGTCGAGCTTTGTTGTCGCTGATCATGTCTCGGACTTTGCTCTGGTAGATGCCCTGGTCCTGCTGCAGGTCCACAAAGAACAAGAAGGAACAGGTTCTGTTTAGACCCAAAGGAACCAGAACCAGGAGGAACAGGTTCTGTTTAAACCCAAAGGAACCAGAACCAGGAACATGGTCCACTTAAACCCAGAGGAACCAGAACCAGGATGACGACAGAGGAAAATAATCCACCTGGATTCAAATCACACCTAGTGTTCCACTGCAGAGTTCAGACTACAGATGGAACGATTAATCAACTCAAAATGATCCAAAAAAATCATTCAACCACAGTTAATTCTCTGAATCTTCAGCTTTGTTTCCTTCATTTCTCTGCTGTTAAACATTGGTTCCACTGTTGGGTTTCACACGGACACTTATTGTGACGCACAAAGAAGCTTCAGTTCAGGAAAACTGACAGAATATTTCCCTTCAATCAATTCCAGTCGATTAATCGAATCAGGAATTTTTTGCATTCGCTTCAAGCACCTAATCGATTTTTTGGTTGCAACTGTAGTTCGTACACATTTTAAAGGTCAAACTCAAACACTTTTTAGGGTCATTTTCAAATTTCTCCAACACACACCTTAAAAAAAAAATATATATATATCTACATGAATATATAAACTCAGGATGATTTTAGTCACTTTTATCACAATAATGTACAATATATTATGTATAAACATCTAAAAGTATGTTCCATAACAGAAAAAAGTTTAAATTAAAGGAGGACACAAAGTTTTATCCAAAAAAAGGGCAGACTTGGTGTTTTTCAGACATAGCCCAGTGGCTTAGCTGAATGTTTGTGCACTTTTGGAAACAAATTTGATATTTGGCACAGTTATACATATGACCATTGCGAATCATTCTGGATATGGAAACACCTCAACAGCTCCCCCTGGTGGCAGGTGATGCCACCTACATATACAAAATTGCCCCTAGTGGCCAGTAGGAATGTCGTACAGACATGAAACAAACACCAAAATGTTGGTCTCATCGAGCCCGACAAATCATACATTCACACCCATGAGCTAACTCCAACAGGAACTTGGCAATCTGCCTCTGATTGTATTCTAAACTCAAAGAATTAACAAGACAAGACTCTATCCACCATCACTGCTTATTCAGTTCAAACTTTTATGACACATTTTATATGTTAATATGTTCAGGAGACTCTGCTTTCCTCTAGTCCAAGAATTTTTGAGATAGGATGTACGGTTATGGATGAATTGCAGTTTGATTTACAGGATAGCTGTGTTTTACAGAGGGGATTTTTCTGTGTCTTTTTAGCCCAGTGGCTTAGCTGAATGTTTGTGCACCTTTTTCAAACAAATTTGATATTTGGCACTGTTATTCGCAATATGACCATTGCAAATCTTTCTGGATATGGAAGCACCTTGACAGTGCCCCCTGGTGGCAGGTGGCACCACCTAATAGTGCAGCCACTGGAAATACTCCCTCTATTACAAAAATGGCTATAACTTTACTTCTAATCAATATTTTTTCATTCTGTTTTCACATATTAGATCTACAAAACATGTGTAAGTAATAATAGTGTGTTTTAATCATATAGCATTTATGTAAGTGTTAATAATTTTATGATTTATGAATAATATGATAAATCTTGTCAGGGAAATACAGTAGAAAAATTATGTTTAATTTCATTTAATGCATAAAATACAATGTTGTCTTTGACTAGCTGTTGGTCATAATGGTCTAAAACATGAATACATTCTATATGACATAATTAATCATATTTTTTTAACTTTAATTAATCATTTAACAATATTAAATGTCGGACACAGATAGGATCTTTTTTACCGCGTTTCCACTGTGTGGTACAGGCTCGACTTGGCTCAGCCTTTTTGCATTTCCATTACGTAAAAGGACCTGAAATCAGGTACCCAGTACTAGTTTTTTTGGTATCAAGGTTCCAAGCGATACTAAACCGTGACTTAACACTGCAGACCACTTATTGATCAGACAGTTTTCCACTTTGGGAATATGTCCCTCCAAGAACTGTGGGTAGCATATGGTGTAGGCAAGCACTTCTTCTATGCACAAGTCCATGAGATTGTATCATCACTTGGTGCTGAAGTTTCCATGGCCATGCCCATGTTCCATGCATTCACAGGCTGTGACACAAAATCAGTGTTTGCTGGAAGAAGTAAAACATCAGCCTGGAATACATGGAAAACATATCCACAAGTTACAGGAGCCTTCAATGAACTTGCCAAGTGTTCAGTTGGCATTCTGCTGGAATGCAAAATGATCCTGGAAAGATTTGTTGTGCTCCTGTATGACAACGAGTGAACACAATGAAGTAAATAGAGCCAGGAGAGAACTATTTGCTCATAAAGGAAGAGAGCTGGAAAACATCCCCCCTACAGAAGGTGCACTAGACCAACACATTAGAAGAGCTACATATCAGGGAGGTTTTATTTGGGGTCAGGTTTTGGAACCTAACCCTGATTTACCAAGTCCTGGAAACTGGGGCTGGCAAAGATCTGGAAAGAGTTGGGAGCCTCTGTGGACTACATTGCCAGAGGCATCAAAGATCTGCAGAGAGTTAATTTGTTGTCTGTACAAGAAGGGGTGCAAGTCCTCTTACTGTGGCTGCAAAAAGAAGTCACTTAAATGTGCAGAGTTGTGTTCATGTGCTGGTCAGTGTACATCAGCATAAATAATGCATATGTGTATTATCTAAGTTTTGATACAACATATGTTTAGATTCCTATGAACATTGCTTATAGCCACTTCCACTGAAGGACAAATATTGTACTTAAATTGATCTGTTTTTGGAATGTATGTGTACCAACCTAAAATACACATTATAATATGTGTATATGTTATGGGTATAAAAACTGTAACTCGCCATTTTCATATTTAGATTTGTGTAAAATGTATTTGTAATTTTGATTATTGTTAACTGAGTTTCTTCTTTAATGAAACCTGAATTTAATCATATTATAGGTTAACAGTTTATGCCAATGTAAAACTCCCTGTGAAAGATTGCTGAAAATTGTGTACGTGTGAGAGGGCACGTATTTTGCATTTTATATTGTTCTCATATGTTATGAATAAATCATATCAAATATGATACGTTTTCATCTTTTTAAGCCACCTGACTAGAACTTTAACAAATTCTTATGAAGGAAAATACAATGATTGAAAGATTTCTGGTATATTGATATTTTGTGGCAATTCCTCTAATTTATAGAAATATAATATTACATTTTTTAGGCGAAATGCTAAATTATCAGTTATAATCTTACTTTAGCAATGCTTATATGGTGTAGATTCAAACTTTAGCATCTAGTCCATTTTTATTGGAAGCTATATCTGAAAACAGAGTGAAAAAATATTGATTAGAAGCAAAGTTATAGCCATTTTTGTAATAGGAGTATTTCCAGTGGCTGCGCTATGTAGGTGGTGCCACCTGCCACCAGGGGGCGCTGTCGAGGTGTTTCCATATCCAGAATGATTCGCAATGGTCATATGTATAACTGTGCCAAATATCAAATTTGTTTCCAAAAGTGCACAAACATTCAGCTAAGCCACTGGGCTAAAAAGACAGAAAAAGCCCCTCTGTAAAAACACAGCTATGTTGTGAAACAAATTGCGATTAATCCATAACCGTACATCCTATCTCAAAAATTCTTGGACTAGAGGAAAGCAGAGAGTCTCCTGAACATATTGATATATAAAATGTGTCATAAGAGTTTGAATTGAATAAGCAGTGATGGTGGAAAGAGTCTCGTCTTGTTAATTCTTTGATTTTAGAATACAATCAGAGGCAGATTGCCAAGTTCCTGTTGGAGTTAGCTCATGGGTGTGAATGTATGATTTGTCGGGCTCGATGAGACCAACATTTTGGTGTTTGTTTCATGTCTGTACGACATTCCTACTGGCCACTAGGGGGCAATTTTGTATATGTAAATGGCGCCACCTGTCACCAGGGGGAGCTTTCGAGGTGTTTCCATATCCAGAATGATTCGCAATGGTCATATGTATAACTGTGCCAAATATCAAATTTGTTTCCAAAAGTGCACAAACATGGCCAATTTTGGAGCTAAGCCACTGGGCTAACACACAGAGACACAGATTCAGATTAAACTGGACCTGAGTCAACCTGAGAACGGTCTGTTTTTTACATTTGGCTTGAGTTAAAATTAAAACTAAATAAATCACATCAGAGAGTTTGAATCACAAACACTTTCAAAACACTTTTAAGGGTCATTTTCAAATCTTTCCATCACAGCTCCTTAAAAAATCCACATCTACATGAACACATAAACTCAGGACGATTTTAGTCACTTTTTAATCACAATAATGGACATTATATTATGTATAAACATCTAAAAGTATGTTCTATAACAGCGAAAACTTTAGAAATTAAATAGAGCTGCAACCGATTAATCGATTAGGTGCTTGAAGTCAATGCAAAAATTCCCGATTCGATTAATCGACTCCAATTGATTGAAGTGAAATATTCTACGTCAGTTTTCCTGAACTGAAGCTTCTTTGTGCGTCACAATAAGCATCCGTGTGAAACCCAACAGTGGAACCAATGTTTAACAGCAGAGAAATGAAGGAAACAAAGCTGAAGATTCAGGAGAATTAACTGTGGTTGAATGATTTTTTTTTTTTTGATCACTTTGAGTTGATTAATCCTTTCAGCTCTAAATTTAAAGGAGAACACAAAGTTTTATCAAAAAAAAAAAAGGGCAGACTTGGTGTTTTTCAGGCACACTGAGACACAGATTCAGATCAAATTGGAGCTGGAGCCGACCTGAGAACGGCCTGTTTTTTAGATTTGGCTTGAGTTAAAATTAAAACTAAATAAATCACATCAGAGAGTTTGAATCGCAAACACTTTCAAACACTTAAACTCAAATTCAAGCACTTTTTAGGGTCATTTTAAAATTTTTACAGCACACACTTTAACCCTTTCATGCATGAATTTTGAGAACATTAATGAAGTTTTTTTTTTTCCTGAGTGTTTTTATTCTTCTTTAGGCATGAAACAAAATAAACATTTTTATGAACCTATTTTTCATGGAGTTACAAAAATATCCACTCAGTTGGATACAATGTGTTTAATTGTAGAAGCAAAGAAACATGTATTTACTGAAATACTATGTGAAAACTATGACATAAAAACATGTTTAATGCTGCTAATCTGATGTTTTCTCACATTTTAACATACCTGCATGGACACAGTATGCAAAAAAAAACCCTTTATGTTTAAAAAATATAAAACAGTTAATTACAGTCTAATAACAATTAGCAATTTTTTAAAAACTCAAACATGTTAGTGCAGATCAGGTTTACCTAGAACAGCAGATTTACAGTAATGGTCTGAATTACAGTGTATGGGATGGTGCATAAGTGTCCACTGTGTTGGCTGATATGGAACTAAAACAACAAAAACCATAAATATACAAGAGAACAGCTTTGAACAGCTGTCCACTGGAGTGACCATTATGCATGAAAGGGTTAAATAAAATTCACATCTACATGAACACATAAACTCAGGATGATTTTAGTCACTTTTTAATCACAATAATGTACATTATATTATGTATAAACATCTAAAAGTATGTTTTCTAACAGCAAAAAGTTTAGAAATGAAAGGAGGACACAAAGTTTAACCAAAAAAAGGGAAGACTGAGAAAGATTCAGATCAAACTGGACCTGAGAACACATTTATGACAAAGTTTTATTTATTTATTTTTTATAAGTGTATCACCTCCATAAGTAACTTTGACTGGAGTTAATATTCAATTAAATAAATAAATGTCCTCACAGTTAGAGTTGTAAACACTTTAACTCTAATTCCAGTTCATTCCACAGTTCCTGAACTCAGACCCAGTGCTTCCACTCTCTAATCCTTTTTTCTTTTCTTTTTTTACTTATAGGTGCCTTTTTGGGCACTCAAGGACACCGTACAATAAAACAGGGAAATGGAACACAAGCAATAAAACAGAGTAAAAAAAAACTATGGATTCTATTGTTTGTGTCCTCGTGGTTCTTTTTTTAAGTGTGTGTTCTAGTCTTCCATCGTCTTTGAAAGTGTTTAAAAGTCTTACATCGTCGTCCAGGAAGTCCAGGTAGTCCCTCTGCGCCTCCCTCATCTCCTGGTCTTCTACTCCGTCGGTCGCCATTATGTTTTTAGTTTGTTAAATGTGTTAAATCTGCTCAGACTGCTCTGAAGGTCCTCTTCCTCTGCACAAACAACCACACCACTGACTCAATGAAGGCTTTCGCGCCACTACGTGCCGGCGACAAGTAGAACGTGCCCTGCTATTGGCTGACAGGGTACGCGCGCAGTGTAGAGTCCGCGGGTAAACGTACGCTGGCCCAATAGAATCCACTGTGGCCAATCTGGCCCCGCCTTATGCAAAAAAAACCCCCGCGAAAATGGACCAGGAAGAAGAGAGACGTCAAAGGCGGACATGCGCAGAGACAGAAGGTTTTATTTTATTCACTGATGAGACACAACATTTGGATTTGTTTTATTTATGAGTGGGTTTGTTTACGGGGCGGAAATATGGAGGAATTACGGACAGAGGGGTATGTTTGTGTTTTTTAAATATAGAGGGGCATGTTTTGTTTTGGTTTTGTTTTTTTTAGTTTAGATGGGTATGTTTTTTTAGTATAGATGGGTATGTTTTTTTTTTTAGTACAGATGGGTATGTTTTTTTTAGTATAGATGGGTATGTTTTTTTTAGTATAGATGGGTATGTTTTTTTTTTTTAGTACAGATGGGTATGTTTTTTTTAGTATAGATGGGTATGTTTTTTTTTTTGTTTTTTTTTTAGTACAGATGGGTATGTTTTTTTTTAGTATAGATGGGTATGTTTTTTTAGTATAGATGGGTATGTTTTTTTTGTTTTTTTTTTAGTACAGATGGGTATGGTTTTTTTTTTAGTATAGATGGGTATGTTTTTTTTAGTATAGATGGGTATGTTTTTTTTTTTTTTTTTTTTTAGTACAGATGGGTATGTTTCTTTTAGTATAGATGGGTATGTTGTTGTTTTTTTTTTAGTATAGATGGGTATTTTTTTTTAGTTTAGACGGGTATGTTTTTTTTTTTTTAGTACAGATGGGTATTTATTTTTTTTAGTTTAGATGGGTATGTTTTTTTTAGTATAGATGGGTATGTTTTTTTTTTTAGTACAGATGGGTATGTTTTTTTTAGTATAGATGGGTATGTTTTTTTTTTTGTTTTTTTTTTTAGTACAGATGGGTATGTTTTTTTTTAGTATAGATGGGTATGTTTTTTTTAGTATAGATGGGTATGTTTTTTTTTGTTTTTTTTTTAGTACAGATGGGTATGGTTTTTTTTTTAGTATAGATGGGTATGTTTTTTTTAGTATAGATGGGTATGTTTTTTTTTTTTTTTTTTTTTTAGTACAGATGGGTATGTTTCTTTTAGTATAGATGGGTATGTTGTTGTTTTTTTTTTAGTATAGATGGGTATTTTTTTTTAGTTTAGACGGGTATGTTTTTTTTTTTTAGTACAGATGGGTATTTATTTTTTTTAGTTTAGATGGGTATGTTTTTTTTAGTATAGATGGGTATGTTTTTTTTTTTAGTACAGATGGGTATGTTTTTTTTAGTATAGATGGGTATGTTTTTTTTTTTGTTTTTTTTTTAGTACAGATGGGTATGTTTTTTTTAGTATAGATGGGTATGTTTTTTTTAGTATAGATGGGTATGTTTTTTTTTGTTTTTTTTTTAGTACAGATGGGTATGGTTTTTTTTTTTAGTATAGATGGGTATGTTTTTTTTAGTATAGATGGGTATGTTTTTTTTTTTTTTTTTTTTAGTACAGATGGGTATGTTTCTTTTAGTATAGATGGGTATGTTGTTGTTTTTTTTTTAGTATAGATGGGTATTTTTTTTTAGTTTAGACGGGTATGTTTGTTTTTTTTAGTACAGATGGGTATTTATTTTTTTTAGTTTAGATGGGTATGTTTTTTTTTTAGTTTAGATGGGTATGTTTTTTTTAGTTTAGATGGGTATGGTTTTTTTTTTAGTTTAGATGGGTATGTTTTTTTTAGTACAGATGGGTTTTGTTTTTTTTTTTAGTTTAGATGGGTATGTTTTTTTTTTAGTTTAGATGGGTATGTTTTTTTTAGTATAGATGGGTATTTTTTTTTAGTTTAGATGGGTATGTTTTTTTTAGTATAGATGGGTATGTTTTTTTTTAGTTTAGATGGGTATGTTTTTTAGTATAGATGGGTATGTTTTTTTTAGTGTAGATGGGTTGTTTTTTTTTTTTTTTTAGTTTAGATGGGTATGTTTTTTTTAGTGTAGATGGGTATGTTTTTTTTAGTGTAGATGGGTATGTTTTTTTAGTATAGATGGGTATGTTTTTTTTTTTAGTTTAGATGGGTATGTTTTTTTAGTATAGATGGGTATGTTTTTTTTAGTGTAGATGGTTTTTTTTTTTTTAGTTTAGATGGGTATGTTTTTTTTAGTGTAGATGGGTATGTTTTTTTTTAGTTTAGATGGGTATGGTTTTTTTTAGTTTAGATGGGTATGTTTTTTTTAGTATAGATGGGTATGGTTTTTTTTAGTTTAGATGGGTATGTTTTTTTTAGTGTAGATGGGTATGTTTTTTTTTAGTTTAGATGGGTATTTTTTTTTTTTTTTTTAGTATAGATGGGTATGTTTTTTTTTTTGTTTTTTTTTTAGTACAGATGGGTATGGTTTTTTTAGTATAGATGGGTATGTTGTTGTTTTTTTTTAGTACAGATGGGTATGTTTCTTTTAGTATAGATGGGTATGTTGTTGTTTTTTTTTAGTATAGATGGGTATGTTTTTTTTAGTTTAGACGGGTATGTTTTTTTTTTTTAGTACAGATGGGTTTTTTTTTTTTTTAGTTTAGATGGGTATGTTTTTTTTTTTAGTTTAGATGGGTATGTTTTTTTTTAGTACAGATGGGTTTTTTTTTTTTTTTTAGTTTAGATGGGTATGTTTTTTTTAGTACAGATGGGTTTTTTTTTTTTTTTTTAGTTTAGATGGGTATGTTTTTTTTTAGTTTAGATGGGTATGTTTTTTTTAGTTTAGATGGGTATGTTTTTTTTAGTATAGATGGGTATGGTTTTTTTTAGTTTAGATGGGTATGTTTTTTTTAGTATAGATGGGTATGGTTTTTTTTAGTTTAGATGGGTATGTTTTTTTTAGTATAGATGGGTATGTTTTTTTTAGTGTAGATGGGTATGTTTTTTTTAGTTTAGATGGGTATGTTTTTTTTTAGTTTAGATGGGTATGTTTTTTTTAGTGTAGATGGGTATGTTTTTTTTAGTTTAGATGGGTATGTTTTTTTTTTAGTTTAGATGGGTATGTTTTTTTTAGTATAGATGGGTATGGGTTTTTTTAGTTTAGATGGGTATGTTTTTTTTAGTGTAGATGGGTATGTTTTTTTTAGTTTAGATGGGTATTTTTTTTTTTTTTTTTAGTATAGATGGGTATTTTTTTTTAGTATAGATGGGCTTTTTTTTTTTCTTAGTATAGATGTGTATGTTTGTGTGTTTTGTAATACTATGTAAAATCTCCTTCAGGTACCACCTGTTTTTAATCCCTCCTCTTTCCTTTAGTCATGGCCAACACAGGCTTTTGGAAGCTCAGAGCCTTTTGGACCTTTGTGTCAAACAGTGGTCCACAGCTGAAGCTTCATTCAGGGCCCTGGGGGACTCCTACTGGCACCAGTGGGTGTTACAGACAAATGAAGTCCAGCAAATAAGACGGAAATGAATGAAAGTATGTGACAAATACTCAAATGAGCTGGAAATGACTCTGAGTTTGATGAATGTGGTGTTTGTATCCCAGAGTAAAAACTGTGACTAATTCAATAATAATAATAATAATAATAATAATAATAATAATAATAATAATAATAATAATAATATCAATAATAATAATAATAATGATACATATGTTTTGAACTGGTTTTGGTTTGTCCTACATGTTTCCTTTGGTGAACTTGTGGACCTGTGGTGTTTTTAGTCCAGAATAATAATAATGTTTCACCAGTAGATGGAGTTAAAAACCACTTTGACTATTTAGAGAGAGAGAGACAGAGAAAGAGAGGGGGGGGGGGGGGGGGGGGGGGGACAGAGGGAGACAGAGAGAGACAGAGAGAGGGAGACAGAGGGAGGGAGGGAGAGAGAGTTGATTTTTCAAAATAACTTTATAATCTGTGTTAAAGATCATTTCATTATTCCAGTCTCAAAAATAAAACAGCTAAAACTAGTGACGTTTCGCTGGAAGCAGACACTCGACTGTGTGTCAGGGTTTCACAGCAGAAGTATCACGACAAGATGTTTGGAAGCCTCGCTTCACCAGGTGAAAAATCACGACTCCCCAAATGAAGCTTCATTACATCACACCCGTATCTGTGACGTGTCACTGCAGCTTTGAATGAAGGGCAGGATGTCAAACTCCAAATGCTTAAAAATGGACACAACCCATCAGAAGGTTGTGGGTTTTTCAGAGGAGGAGTTCTGCTTGTGTTACAGTTTGAGTGATTTAGAACGAGTGAGCGTGAGGTTTAGGTCAGATTAGAACAACACATGAACCTGCACTGGCACAGAGTTAGTCACACACACTATACATGGATTTAGATGTATATAAATATATATGTGCAGGTATACCTGCACACACATACATAAATATATACACATACATACATACATACATGCATACATACATACATACATACATACACACATATTAGGCACACATACAGACAAACATTAGTTAGTTAGTTTGTGTGTTTGTTTGTTTGTGAAAGGGTCTTCTCCAAAGCTGGAGAATCATCTCAAAGAAGAGGAACAGAGTGAAACCAAACACAGCTGAAATGATTTTAGTTTTAAATAAAATCTTTGAAACACCCAAATCCCCCTCCCACTGTCACAAACATTTCATACAACTAGTGTCGTCACAGTCCCTGTTTGCACAAGCATTCCACTTTTTATTTTGTATATTTCTGTATTTCTATCACTCTTTCAAAAACATAGATCTAAAACATACAGTATTATATGATGGCACAATCACACAAGTATATTATTATTTTCTATAAAAGACAAAAATCACTCATTTCCAGATGCACATTCTGTAGATCCTTCACTGTTTCACCACCTTTGCCTTTGTTTAATGTGAATGCAGTGTATCATTTTGTCCAGCAGATGTCACTAGACTTAATTGTATCAAATGCTTTGAAACACTGAACCATTTCAACACAATTGCTTCAGATTGATTCTGTGGTTCAGAAAGCTTCAGTTTCTCCATCAGAACAGACAGAGTTTTGCCTTCAGCTTCTCCTTCCACTGCTCCTCTGAACAGGGCAGATGAACACAGATGGAAAAGGACCAGTAGGACAGGGGCTGATCAAACCTTGGCTGGATTTGTTCATCAGCTGACGTTCCTGTCCTGTTCAACAGCTTCTCCAGTGGTTCAGCGGTCTGAACACCATCCTCTCTGACCTCCACCCAAGACCAGCTCCAGACCAGCTCCATCCTGTAGATCAGACCTGGTGAACTCCAGCTCTGCTCCCAGAGTACAAACCCCTGTAACTGCATGAAAAAACAGATTATTACAAACACCCACCAACTTCAAAGATTCCAGGTAATTATCATGAGTTTACAGAGAAGTTCAGCTACACCATAACCTGCTGGAAATGGATCATCTGAAGTGGGGGATATGGAGGGGTGGGGTGGGGGGTTAACACCTCAGCAGAGAGTGAACGGCCCTAATTTACATTTGAATGTTACTGACGTCTGCCATGTCTGGCCTCAGAAACACCCTGTTACGGCTACTCTTGCATTCAACAAGAAAAAGGGTAAAAAATAAAAAAAAGCAGAGTCGTCTAATGAGGAGGTCTATGACTCACTAAATTCCTTAATAAGCAGTCGTGGAGATATTTCTATATTCAAAATTTATTTTCACCAACAAAAATATTCTCTGTGGTTGACTTCAACTTCACAATAATCAAACAAAAAACTTCTTAAGCAGATATAGCATATTTAGAGTATATTTTGTGGTAGATAAACTGTCCCTCCTCCCTCATGACAGTCAGACCAAAGCCTGAACCAGCTGTCCTCTGTCCTTCATCACAGGAGAACGGTCCGACCAGGAGGGCATGAGCAGCTGAAAACAATATGAAATTAATCATAATTCATTAATCAATGTGACCATTTGCCTTATTTTGATTTACCATTATCCAAAAAAATAATAAATAATATAAATGGCTCCAGCACACCCATTGGATTTTTTTTTTTTTTTTTTTTAACTCATTGGATGTTACCACAGACATTTCAAAGGACAGCTCACATGTGATTGGACAGTAGTGGTCATGTTACAGGCTAATAATTCACATACTGAAAACATTACCACCAGTATCAACTGAGAAAGAACACGACTGCCAAGATCATGTTAAAAAATAAATCAAATCAAATCAGTTTATTTCTATAGCACTTTACAACATAACAAAGCCCAAAGTGCTTTACATCTAAAAGCATGATTAAATTATAAGATAAAAAAACAGGTTAATCAAGTACCATAAATATGCATAAAATAATAGGACACAACACACAGTGATAAAAGGGACAGATTCAAACCTAACAGTGTGTCAGTGCTAAGGGTTAAAGTCAGTCTGAACAGCTGAGTCTAAAACCTAAGGGTTAAAGCCAGTCTAAACAGGTGTCTAAAACCTAAGGGTTAAAGTCAGTCTGAACAGGTGAGTCTAAAACCTAAGGGTTAAAGTCAGTCTGAACAGGTGAGTCTAAAACCTAAGGGTTAAAGTCAGTCTGAACAGGTGAGTCTAAAACCTAAGGGTTAAAGTCAGTCTGAACAGGTGAGTCTAAAACCTAAGGGTTAAAGTCAGTCTGAACAGGTGAGTCTAAAACCTAAGGGTTAAAGTCAGTCTGAACAGCTGAGTCTAAAACCTAAGGGTTAAAGTCAGTCTGAACAGGTGAGTCTAAAACCTAAGGGTTAAAGTCAGTCTGAACAGGTGTCTAAAACCTAAGGGTTAAAGTCAGTCTGAACAGGTGAGTCTAAAACCTAAGGGTTAAAGTCAGTCTGAACAGCTGAGTCTAAAACCTAAGGGTTAAAGTCAGTCTGAACAGGTGAGTCTAAAACCTAAGGGTTAAAGTCAGTCTGAACAGGTGAGTCTAAAACCTAAGGGTTAAAGTCAGTCTGAACAGGTGAGTCTAAAACCTAAGGGTTAAAGTCAGTCTGAACAGGTGAGTCTAAAACCTAAGGGTTAAAGTCAGTCTGAACAGGTGAGTCTAAAACCTAAGGGTTAAAGTCAGTCTGAACAGGTGAGTCTAAAACCTAAGGGTTAAAGTCAGTCTGAACAGGTGAGTCTAAAACCTAAGGGTTAAAGCCAGTCTGAACAGGTGAGTCTAAAACCTAAGGGTTAAAGCCAGTCTGAACAGGTGTCTAAAACCTAAGGGTTAAAGTCAGTCTGAACAGGTGAGTCTAAAACCTAAGGGTTAAAGTCAGTCTGAACAGGTGAGTCTAAAACCTAAGGGTTAAAGTCAGTCTGAACAGGTGAGTCTAAAACCTAAGGGTTAAAGCCAGTCTGAACAGGTGAGTCTAAAACCTAAGGGTTAAAGTCAGTCTGAACAGGTGAGTCTAAAACCTAAGGGTTAAAGTCAGTCTGAACAGGTGAGTCTAAAACCTAAGGGTTAAAGTCAGTCTGAACAGGTGAGTCTAAAACCTAAGGGTTAAAGTCAGTCTGAACAGGTGAGTCTAAAACCTAAGGGTTAAAGTCAGTCTGAACAGCTGAGTCTAAAACCTAAGGGTTAAAGTCAGTCTGAACAGCTGAGTCTAAAACCTAAGGGTTAAAGCCAGTCTGAACAGCTGAGTCTAAAACCTAAGGGTTAAAGTCAGTCTGAACAGGTGAGTCTAAAACCTAAGGGTTAAAGCCAGTCTGAACAGGTGAGTCTAAAACCTAAGGGTTAAAGTCAGTCTGAACAGCTGAGTCTAAAACCTAAGGGTTAAAGTCAGTCTGAACAGGTGAGTCTAAAACCTAAGGGTTAAAGTCAGTCTGAACAGCTGAGTCTAAAACCTAAGGGTTAAAGTCAGTCTGAACAGCTGAGTCTAAAACCTAAGGGTTAAAGTCAGTCTGAACAGCTGAGTCTAAAACCTAAGGGTTAAAGTCAGTCTGAACAGGTGAGTCTAAAACCTAAGGGTTAAAGTCAGTCTGAACAGCTGAGTCTAAAACCTAAGGGTTAAAGTCAGTCTGAACAGGTGAGTCTAAAACCTAAGGGTTAAAGCCAGTCTGAACAGCTGAGTCTAAAACCTAAGGGTTAAAGTCAGTCTGAACAGGTGAGTCTAAAACCTAAGGGTTAAAGCCAGTCTGAACAGCTGAGTCTAAAACCTAAGGGTTAAAGTCAGTCTGAACAGCTGAGTCTAAAACCTAAGGGTTAAAGTCAGTCTGAACAGGTGAGTCTAAAACCTAAGGGTTAAAGTCAGTCTGAACAGGTGAGTCTAAAACCTAAGGGTTAAAGTCAGTCTGAACAGGTGAGTCTAAAACCTAAGGGTTAAAGCCAGTCTGAACAGGTGAGTCTAAAACCTAAGGGTTAAAGTCAGTCTGAACAGGTGAGTCTAAAACCTAAGGGTTAAAGTCAGTCTGAACAGGTGAGTCTAAAACCTAAGGGTTAAAGTCAGTCTGAACAGGTGAGTCTAAAACCTAAGGGTTAAAGTCAGTCTGAACAGGTGAGTCTAAAACCTAAGGGTTAAAGTCAGTCTAAACAGGTGAGTCTAAAACCTAAGGGTTAAAGTCAGTCTGAACAGGTGAGTCTAAACCTAAGGGTTAAAGTCAGTCTGAACAGGTGAGTCTAAAACCTAAGGGTTAAAGTCAGTCTGAACAGGTGAGTCTAAAACCTAAGGGTTAAAGTCAGTCTGAACAGGTGAGTCTAAAACCTAAGGGTTAAAGCTGCTCTGAACAGCTGAGTCTAAAACCTAAGGGTTAAAGTCAGTCTGAACAGGTGAGTCTAAAACCTAAGGGTTAAAGCCAGTCTGAACAGGTGAGTCTAAAACCTAAGGGTTAAAGTCAGTCTGAACAGGTGAGTCTAAAACCTAAGGGTTAAAGTCAGTCTGAACAGGTGAGTCTAAAACCTAAGGGTTAAAGTCAGTCTGAACAGGTGAGTCTAAAACTTAAGGGTTAAAGTCAGTCTGAACAGGTGAGTCTAAAACCTAAGGGTTAAAGTCAGTCTGAACAGGTGAGTCTAAAACCTAAGGGTTAAAGCCAGTCTGAACAGCTGAGTCTAAAACCTAAGGGTTAAAGTCAGTCTGAACAGCTGAGTCTAAAACCTAAGGGTTAAAGTCAGTCTGAACAGGTGAGTCTAAAACCTAAGGGTTAAAGTCAGTCTGAACAGGTGAGTCTAAAACCTAAGGGTTAAAGCCAGTCTGAACAGGTGAGTCTAAAACCTAAGGGTTAAAGTCAGTCTGAACAGGTGAGTCTAAAACCTAAGGGTTAAAGCCAGTCTGAACAGGTGTCTAAAACCTAAGGGTTAAAGTCAGTCTGAACAGGTGAGTCTAAAACCTAAGGGTTAAAGTCAGTCTGAACAGGTGAGTCTAAAACCTAAGGGTTAAAGTCAGTCTGAACAGGTGAGTCTAAAACCTAAGGGTTAAAGTCAGTCTGAACAGGTGAGTCTAAAACCTAAGGGTTAAAGTCAGTCTGAACAGGTGAGTCTAAAACCTAAGGGTTAAAGCCAGTCTGAACAGGTGTCTAAAACCTAAGGGTTAAAGTCAGTCTGAACAGGTGAGTCTAAAACCTAAGGGTTAAAGTCAGTCTGAACAGGTGAGTCTAAAACCTAAGGGTTAAAGTCAGTCTGAACAGGTGAGTCTAAAACCTAAGGGTTAAAGCCAGTCTGAACAGGTGAGTCTAAAACCTAAGGGTTAAAGTCAGTCTGAACAGGTGAGTCTAAAACCTAAGGGTTAAAGTCAGTCTGAACAGGTGAGTCTAAAACCTAAGGGTTAAAGTCAGTCTGAACAGGTGAGTCTAAAACCTAAGGGTTAAAGTCAGTCTGAACAGGTGAGTCTAAAACCTAAGGGTTAAAGCCAGTCTTAACAGGTGAGTCTAAAACCTAAGGGTTAAAGTCAGTCTGAACAGGTGAGTCTAAAACCTAAGGGTTAAAGTCAGTCTGAACAGGTGAGTCTAAAACCTAAGGGTTAAAGTCAGTCTGAACAGGTGAGTCTAAAACCTAAGGGTTAAAGTCAGTCTGAACAGCTGAGTCTAAAACCTAAGGGTTAAAGCCAGTCTGAACAGGTGAGTCTAAAACCTAAGGGTTAAAGTCAGTCTGAACAGCTGAGTCTAAAACCTAAGGGTTAAAGTCAGTCTGAACAGGTGAGTCTAAAACCTAAGGGTTAAAGTCAGTCTGAACAGGTGAGTCTAAAACCTAAGGGTTAAAGTCAGTCTGAACAGGTGAGTCTAAAACCTAAGGGTTAAAGCCAGTCTGAACAGCTGAGTCTAAAACCTAAGGGTTAAAGTCAGTCTGAACAGGTGAGTCTAAAACCTAAGGGTTAAAGTCAGTCTGAACAGCTGAGTCTAAAACCTAAGGGTTAAAGTCAGTCTGAACAGCTGAGTCTAAAACCTAAGGGTTAAAGTCAGTCTGAACAGGTGAGTCTAAAACCTAAGGGTTAAAGTCAGTCTGAACAGCTGAGTCTAAAACCTAAGGGTTAAAGTCAGTCTGAACAGCTGAGTCTAAAACCTAAGGGTTAAAGTCAGTCTGAACAGCTGAGTCTAAAACCTAAGGGTTAAAGTCAGTCTGAACAGGTGAGTCTAAAACCTAAGGGTTAAAGCCAGTCTGAACAGCTGAGTCTAAAACCTAAGGGTTAAAGTCAGTCTGAACAGGTGAGTCTAAAACCTAAGGGTTAAAGCCAGTCTGAACAGGTGAGTCTAAAACCTAAGGGTTAAAGTCAGTCTGAACAGCTGAGTCTAAAACCTAAGGGTTAAAGTCAGTCTGAACAGGTGAGTCTAAAACCTAAGGGTTAAAGTCAGTCTGAACAGGTGAGTCTAAAACCTAAGGGTTAAAGTCAGTCTGAACAGGTGAGTCTAAAACCTAAGGGTTAAAGTCAGTCTGAACAGCTGAGTCTAAAACCTAAGGGTTAAAGCCAGTCTGAACAGCTGAGTCTAAAACCTAAGGGTTAAAGTCAGTCTGAACAGGTGAGTCTAAAACCTAAGGGTTAAAGTCAGTCTGAACAGGTGAGTCTAAAACCTAAGGGTTAAAGTCAGTCTGAACAGGTGAGTCTAAAACCTAAGGGTTAAAGTCAGTCTGAACAGGTGAGTCTAAAACCTAAGGGTTAAAGCTGCTCTGAACAGCTGAGTCTAAAACCTAAGGGTTAAAGTCAGTCTGAACAGGTGAGTCTAAAACCTAAGGGTTAAAGCCAGTCTCAACAGGTGAGTCTAAAACCTAAGGGTTAAAGTCAGTCTGAACAGGTGAGTCTAAAACCTAAGGGTTAAAGCTGCTCTGAACAGCTGAGTCTAAAACCTAAGGGTTAAAGTCAGTCTGAACAGGTGAGTCTAAAACCTAAGGGTTAAAGCCAGTCTGAACAGGTGAGTCTAAAACCTAAGGGTTAAAGCCAGTCTGAACAGGTGAGTCTAAAACTTAAGGGTTAAAGTCAGTCTGAACAGCTGAGTCTAAAACCTAAGGGTTAAAGTCAGTCTGAACAGCTGAGTCTAAAACCTAAGGGTTAAAGTCAGTCTGAACAGCTGAGTCTAAAACCTAAGTGTTAAAGTCAGTCTGAACAGCTGAGTCTAAAACCTAAGGGTTAAAGTCAGTCTGAACAGGTGAGTCTAAAACCTAAGGGTTAAAGTCAGTCTGAACAGCTGAGTCTAAAACCTAAGGGTTAAAGTCAGTCTGAACAGGTGAGTCTAAAACCTAAGGGTTAAAGTCAGTCTGAACAGGTGAGTCTAAAACCTAAGGGTTAAAGTCAGTCTGAACAGGTGAGTCTAAAACCTAAGGGTTAAAGTCAGTCTGAACAGGTGAGTCTAAAACCTAAGGGTTAAAGTCAGTCTGAACAGGTGAGTCTAAAACCTAAGGGTTAAAGTCAGTCTGAACAGCTGAGTCTAAAACCTAAGGGTTAAAGTCAGTCTGAACAGGTGAGTCTAAAACCTAAGGGTTAAAGCCAGTCTGAACAGGTGAGTCTAAAACCTAAGGGTTAAAGTCAGTCTAAACAGGTGAGTCTAAAACCTAAGGGTTAAAGTCAGTCTGAACAGGTGAGTCTAAAACCTAAGGGTTAAAGTCAGTCTGAACAGGTGAGTCTAAAACCTAAGGGTTAAAGTCAGTCTGAACAGGTGAGTCTAAAACCTAAGGGTTAAAGTCAGTCTGAACAGGTGAGTCTAAAACCTAAGGGTTAAAGTCAGTCTGAACAGGTGAGTCTAAAACCTAAGGGTTAAAGTCAGTCTGAACAGCTGAGTCTAAAACCTAAGGGTTAAAGTCAGTCTGAACAGCTGAGTCTAAAACCTAAGGGTTAAAGCCAGTCTGAACAGGTGAGTCTAAAACCTAAGGGTTAAAGTCAGTCTGAACAGGTGAGTCTAAAACCTAAGGGTTAAAGTCAGTCTGAACAGGTGAGTCTAAAACCTAAGGGTTAAAGTCAGTCTGAACAGGTGAGTCTAAAACCTAAGGGTTAAAGTCAGTCTGAACAGGTGAGTCTAAAACCTAAGGGTTAAAGTCAGTCTGAACAGGTGAGTCTAAAACCTAAGGGTTAAAGTCAGTCTGAACAGGTGAGTCTAAAACCTAAGGGTTAAAGTCAGTCTGAACAGCTGAGTCTAAAACCTAAGGGTTAAAGCCAGTCTGAACAGCTGAGTCTAAAACCTAAGGGTTAAAGTCAGTCTGAACAGCTGAGTCTAAAACCTAAGGGTTAAAGTCAGTCTGAACAGGTGAGTCTAAAACCTAAGGGTTAAAGTCAGTCTGAACAGGTGAGTCTAAAACCTAAGGGTTAAAGTCAGTCTGAACAGGTGAGTCTAAAACCTAAGGGTTAAAGTCAGTCTGAACAGCTGAGTCTAAAACCTAAGGGTTAAAGCCAGTCTGAACAGGTGAGTCTAAAACCTAAGGGTTAAAGTCAGTCTGAACAGGTGAGTCTAAAACCTAAGGGTTAAAGTCGGTCTGAACAGGTGAGTCTAAAACCTAAGGGTTAAAGTCAGTCTAAACAGGTGAGTCTAAAACCTAAGGGTTAAAGTCAGTCTAAACAGGTGAGTCTAAAACCTAAGGGTTAAAGCTGCTCTGAACAGCTGAGTCTAAAACCTAAGGGTTAAAGTCAGTCTGAACAGGTGAGTCTAAAACCTAAGGGTTAAAGCCAGTCTGAACAGGTGAGTCTAAAACCTAAGGGTTAAAGTCAGTCTGAACAGGTGAGTCTAAAACCTAAGGGTTAAAGCTGCTCTGAACAGCTGAGTCTAAAACCTAAGGGTTAAAGTCAGTCTGAACAGGTGAGTCTAAAACCTAAGGGTTAAAGCCAGTCTGAACAGGTGAGTCTAAAACCTAAGGGTTAAAGTCAGTCTGAACAGGTGAGTCTAAAACCTAAGGGTTAAAGTCAGTCTGAACAGGTGAGTCTAAAACCTAAGGGTTAAAGTCAGTCTGAACAGGTGAGTCTAAAACTTAAGGGTTAAAGTCAGTCTGAACAGGTGAGTCTAAAACCTAAGGGTTAAAGTCAGTCTGAACAGCTGAGTCTAAAACCTAAGGGTTAAAGTCAGTCTGAACAGGTGAGTCTAAAACCTAAGGGTTAAAGTCAGTCTGAACAGGTGAGTCTAAAACCTAAGGGTTAAAGTCAGTCTGAACAGCTGAGTCTAAAACCTAAGGGTTAAAGCCAGTCTGAACAGGTGAGTCTAAAACCTAAGGGTTAAAGTCAGTCTGAACAGGTGAGTCTAAAACCTAAGGGTTAAAGTCAGTCTAAACAGGTGAGTCTAAAACCTAAGGGTTAAAGTCAGTCTGAACAGCTGAGTCTAAAACCTAAGGGTTAAAGTCAGTCTGAACAGGTGAGTCTAAAACCTAAGGGTTAAAGTCAGTCTGAACAGGTGAGTCTAAAACCTAAGGGTTAAAGCCAGTCTGAACAGGTGAGTCTAAAACCTAAGGGTTAAAGTCAGTCTGAACAGGTGAGTCTAAAACCTAAGGGTTAAAGTCAGTCTGAACAGCTGAGTCTAAAACCTAAGGGTTAAAGTCAGTCTGAACAGGTGAGTCTAAAACCTAAGGGTTAAAGTCAGTCTAAACAGGTGAGTCTAAAACCTAAGGGTTAAAGTCAGTCTGAACAGGTGAGTCTAAAACCTAAGGGTTAAAGTCAGTCTGAACAGGTGAGTCTAAAACCTAAGGGTTAAAGTCAGTCTAAACAGGTGAGTCTAAAACCTAAGGGTTAAAGCTGCTCTGAACAGCTGAGTCTAAAACCTAAGGGTTAAAGTCAGTCTGAACAGGTGAGTCTAAAACCTAAGGGTTAAAGCCAGTCTGAACAGGTGAGTCTAAAACCTAAGGGTTAAAGTCAGTCTGAACAGGTGAGTCTAAAACCTAAGGGTTAAAGCTGCTCTGAACAGCTGAGTCTAAAACCTAAGGGTTAAAGTCAGTCTGAACAGGTGAGTCTAAAACCTAAGGGTTAAAGCCAGTCTGAACAGGTGAGTCTAAAACCTAAGGGTTAAAGTCAGTCTGAACAGGTGAGTCTAAAACCTAAGGGTTAAAGTCAGTCTGAACAGGTGAGTCTAAAACCTAAGGGTTAAAGTCAGTCTGAACAGGTGAGTCTAAAACTTAAGGGTTAAAGTCAGTCTGAACAGGTGAGTCTAAAACCTAAGGGTTAAAGTCAGTCTGAACAGGTGAGTCTAAAACCTAAGGGTTAAAGCCAGTCTGAACAGCTGAGTCTAAAACCTAAGGGTTAAAGTCAGTCTGAACAGCTGAGTCTAAAACCTAAGGGTTAAAGTCAGTCTGAACAGGTGAGTCTAAAACCTAAGGGTTAAAGCCAGTCTAAACAGGTGTCTAAAACCTAAGGGTTAAAGTCAGTCTGAACAGGTGAGTCTAAAACCTAAGGGTTAAAGCCAGTCTGAACAGGTGTCTAAAACCTAAGGGTTAAAGTCAGTCTGAACAGGTGAGTCTAAAACCTAAGGGTTAAAGTCAGTCTGAACAGGTGAGTCTAAAACCTAAGGGTTAAAGTCAGTCTGAACAGGTGAGTCTAAAACCTAAGGGTTAAAGTCAGTCTGAACAGGTGAGTCTAAAACCTAAGGGTTAAAGTCAGTCTGAACAGGTGAGTCTAAAACCTAAGGGTTAAAGTCAGTCTGAACAGCTGAGTCTAAAACCTAAGGGTTAAAGTCAGTCTGAACAGCTGAGTCTAAAACCTAAGGGTTAAAGTCAGTCTGAACAGGTGAGTCTAAAACCTAAGGGTTAAAGTCAGTCTGAACAGGTGAGTCTAAAACCTAAGGGTTAAAGTCAGTCTGAACAGGTGAGTCTAAAACCTAAGGGTTAAAGTCAGTCTGAACAGCTGAGTCTAAAACCTAAGGGTTAAAGTCAGTCTGAACAGGTGAGTCTAAAACCTAAGGGTTAAAGTCAGTCTAAACAGGTGAGTCTAAAACCTAAGGGTTAAAGTCAGTCTGAACAGGTGAGTCTAAAACCTAAGGGTTAAAGTCAGTCTGAACAGGTGAGTCTAAAACCTAAGGGTTAAAGTCAGTCTGAACAGGTGAGTCTAAAACCTAAGGGTTAAAGTCAGTCTGAACAGGTGAGTCTAAAACCTAAGGGTTAAAGTCAGTCTGAACAGGTGAGTCTAAAACCTAAGGGTTAAAGCCAGTCTGAACAGGTGAGTCTAAAACCTAAGGGTTAAAGCCAGTCTGAACAGGTGAGTCTAAAACCTAAGGGTTAAAGTCAGTCTAAACAGGTGAGTCTAAAACCTAAGGGTTAAAGCCAGTCTGAACAGGTGAGTCTAAAACCTAAGGGTTAAAGTCAGTCTGAACAGGTGAGTCTTGAACCTGGACTTGAACAGGTTCAGGTCTGTGAGGACTCACAGGTCAGGAGGAAACGAGTTCCACAGTTTAGGAGCGGCAACAGCAAATGGACGACCAGCCCACTGTTTGTATGTGGACCTGGGGACACCCAGAACCATCTGAGGACGATGGGAGGGCTCTGGTGGGGCAGTGAACTGTTCACATCTCAGATAAACAGGGAGCAGCCAGACCATTTAAAGCTTTAAAAACAAACATTAAAATTTTAAAATCAATACGATGGTGGACTGGGAGCCAGTGGAGAGAAGAGAGGATGGAGCTGATGGGGTTGAATCTGGAGGAGTTGGTCCAGAAACAGACATAAAGGACATTTAACGGAATCAGAATGGGGTGAATGTGGACCTGAACTAAAACCAGTTTGACACCCCTGCCTTACAGTCCACCCAGATGTCCCATCAGCAGTACCATCTTCTTCATCGGACGTCATATCAGCTGTGACCCCCCCTCCTTGTTGGCCAGTTCAGCCTCTTTTGCCTCCAGCTGCTGCACAGACAGAAGCACCATCAGTGCTGCACTGTGAAGCTAACAGAGTAGTAGAGTGTGGTGTTTGTGACACATTCAGATTAAATACAGATTCTTATAAGTCTTAGTGTCTTTATTCTCCATCTGCTGTGGGCTGAAACTTTCATGGCTTCTGCCTGGACTGTTACATCTGTTTGGTTGTATGTGCAGTTCCATCGGACTGTTTCATTATGTCTTACAGGCCACTGGAATGAAAATATACAAGTTAGGAAGAATAAAAAAAAATAGATGCATGGGATTATAACAATAAAGAAGTAGAATGGCAAAACATCTGCCAATTTCAATAGAAAAGTACAAAGTCTCACTTTTGGAAAGAATTCTGTTGGAAAAACGCAACTGGTTTCTTTATTACCCCTAGCCATAAGTCACACTATACAAATGGGAATTCACAATGCTGGGGAAACTGTAGCTGCCACACTGCACATCATTTCCACATATTCTGGGAATGCCCCAAAATTAACCATTATTGGAAAGAAATACATAAAGCCATAGAAATCATCCTTAATACATACAGTACAGGCCAAAAGTTTGGACACACCTTCTCATTCTTTGCATTTTCTTTATTTTCATGACTATTTTCATTGTAGATTCTCACTGAAGGCATCAAAACTATGAATGAACACATGTGGAATTATGTACTTAACAAAAAAGTGTGAAATAACTGAAAACATCTCTTATATTCTAGTCTCTTCAAAGTATCCACTCTTAGCTCTGATGACTGTTTTGCACACTCTTGCCATTCTCTTGATGAGCTTCCAGAGGTAGTCACCTGAAATGGTTTCCTAACAGTCTTGAAGAAGTTCCCACAGATGCTTAGCACTTGTTGGCCCTTTTGCCTTCACTCTGCGGTCCAGCTCACCCCAAACCATCTCGATCGGGTTCAGGTCCGGTGACTGTGGAGGCCAGGTCATCTGGCGCAGCATTCCATCACTCTCCTTCTTGGTCAAATATCCCTCACACAGCCTGGAGGTGTGTTTGGGGTCATTGTCCTGTTGAAACATAAATGATGGTCCAACTAAACGCAGACCGGATGGAATGGCATGTCACTTCAGGATGCTGTGGTAGCCATGCTGATTCAGGTTGCCTTCAATCTTGAATAAATCCCCAACAGCGTCACCAGCAAAGCACCCCCACACCATCACACCTCCCCCTCCATGCTTCACGGTGGGAACCAGGCATGTAGCATCCATCCGTTCACCTTTTCTGCGTCGCACAAAGACACGGCGGTTGGATCCAAAGATCTGAAATTTGGACTCATCAGACCAAAGCACAGATTTCCACTGGTCTAATGTCCATTCCTTGGGTTTCTTGGCCCAAATAAATCTCCTGTGTTTGTTGCCTCTCCTGAGCAGTGGTTTCCTAGCAGCTGTTTGACCATGAAGGCCTGATTCACGCAGTCTCCTCTTAACAGTTGTTGTAGAGATGTGTCTGCTGCTAGAGCTCTGTGTGGTATTCATCTGGTCTCTAATCTGAGCTGCTGTTAATTTGCGATTTCTGAGGCTGGTGACTCAGATGAACTTATCTTCAGCATCAGAGGTGACTCTTGGTCTTCCTTTCCTGGGGCGGTCCTCATGTGAGCCAGTTTGGTTGGAGCGCTTGATGGTTTTTGCGACTGCACTTGGGGACACATTCAAAGTTTTTGAAATGTTCTAGACTGACTGACCTTCATTTCTTAAAGTAATGATGGCCACTCGTTTGTCTTTACTTAGCTGATTGGTTCTCGCCATAATATGCATTCTAACAGTTGTCCAATAGGGCTGTCAGCTGTGCATCAACCTGACTTCTGCACAACACAACTGATGGTCCCAACCCCATCAATAAGGCAAGAAATTCCACTAAGTAACCCTGACAAGGCACAGCTATGAAGTGGAAACCATTTCAGGTGACTACCTCTGGAAGCTCATCAAGAGAATGCCAAGGGTGTGCAAGGCAGTCATCAGAGCTAAGGGTGGATACTTTGAAGAAACTAGAATATAAGAGATGTTTTCAGTTATTTCACACTTTTTTGTTAAGTACATAATTCCACATGTGTTCATTCATAGTTTTGATGCCTTCAGTGAGAATCTACAATGTAAATAGTCATGAAAATAAAGAAAATGTGAAGAATGAGAAGGTGTGTCCAAACTTTTGGCCTGTACTGTACTTACCTTTGGATTTCAAAACAGTGTATTTGGGATGCATTTGTCCAGAGGTCAAAAACATAAACAGATACTTATTCAGCATATTACTGCTGCAGGAAAAAAAGAAATAACTGAACGATGGATGACACAAGAAGAACTGACAATAAATAATTGGACAGACATATCCATGGGAATTTATAGGATGGGAAGAATAACTTTCACTGTCAATTTGAAGATGGATGTTTTTGTGCAACACTGGGAGGGATGGGTGAGATATGTGAAGCCTTTGAGATCTGATTTTGCTGAGATGAATGCATGAATATGAACCCAAAAATCCTCTGAAGGAAATATGTTTTTGTTTATCTTTATTTATGCGTTGATTTTTTACTTTGAGATCCTGTATGCCAGGACCATGATGAGCTGCTGTAAATGTTTTTTTTTTTTTTTTTTTTTTTACACTCACTCTCTGGATGTGAATAGTTTGTGTATTTGTTTTTTCAATGTATGAAAAAAAATCTGAATTCTTTCAATAAAAAGAGAATTAAAAAAAAAAAAAAAAAAACGAAAAAAAAAAGAAGTAAAACACAAAAAACTATTAACGTTACTTCATCAACAGGACTCCACCTTCTACTCCATTCAAGCCTGGACTTGCAGTTCGAGCTGCCATTAAATGAGAAGTCACTGCTTCCTTGTGGTTTGACCTCAGTCTGAAAACTACATGGAAATGGTTCAGAAAAGGCATACATGTACTTCTATAGAGCAGAATGGATCCAGGCTCTTTTAAATCTGACCTTTTCTCCGGTTCATATCGTCTGTTGTTTCCTTTAATGTTTTGCAGACGGCGCACACCTTCCTAAAAAAAAAATACAAGACAAAAATAAGTGACTTTGGGGAACAAACGCCTCCAGGTTCAAGCAGGTCAATGTGACACATTCATGACTTTAATCAGTTCCACAAGTAAAACCACACGATCATACAGTGTGCAATTGATTTGATTTTGGTTTATTTATTTATTCCGAACATGCAAAGAAATAAAATAAAACAGAACAAAATAAAATAAAACATTTAACTGAACAGAATCTATCTCCAAGCACATATAAGTCGGAATTTTGCATGGTCGAAAAGGAGTAGGAAGAAGTTTAAACTTATTTAATCCAACCCCTCACTGCTTTTACACCTTTATCACTAACTTGGTACAAGAATCAAACAATACTATTTTCCTAATTTTAGCATCGAACCATAACAAATACATAATGCAGTAACTGAATTACACCCAACAATATGATCATGGCAGTCCAGTCATACAAACAGACTCAACAATTCAACCATTTTCTTCACTAATTCCAGCAGATTTATCAGTACATCATCCATAAACAAACAGGCCTCATTGTCATTATTTAATACTGGACCTCACAAGAATCTTTTTTTATATCTTTTTTTAAACTGAATTATGTTTGATATTTGTTTTATCTCCACACACAATTTGTTCCACAATTTTACTCCACAGATGGTGATACAGAAACTTTTAAACGTAGTGCATATTTTATGAATCTTTAAATTAAAATTTCCCCTTAAATCATAGCTTCCTTCTCTGTCATTAAACATTTCTTGACTATTGTCTGGCAGTCAGTTATTCTTTGCTTTATACATTATTTGAATAGTTTTGAATTAACTAAGAAATTCACACTGATAAAATCCCCTCCCAAAAAGCACACATCTAATAATTTATTGAATATGTGCTTACCGCAGTTTTTGGACAGCAGGTCCATTTACATGTGAAAACCTCACATCGTCCAAGGGGTTGGGGAGGGGTCACTGCCAAGGCTCTCTAAGCAGAGGTTGGAATTCACGTCAATTCCAGGCAGAGTTTTCTGTGCTGACTTTAAATTTCCACTAATTTGAAGTTCCAAAGCAATTTACAGCGACGTTAACTGACGAAAACCCCGCTTTAATGCAGTGTGCTCTTTACTGACAATGGGTGTGCGTTCTGGGAAAAGCCTGGGCTCATTCACAGAGACGGCGTTCATCTGACTTGGGAGGTTGCCTCTCTTTTAGCTCGCAATGTGACCGCTAGCCTTATGCCACATTTCCACTACATGGTACCGGCTCGACTCGACTTGACTCGGCCTTTTTGCATTTCCATTACGAAAAAGGACCTGGAATCTGGTACCTGGTACTAGTTTTTTGGTCTCACCTCTGCTGAGGTTCCAGGACTGGGGACCAGAAACTAAAAGGTGACACTGTGTAAACACTGCAGACCACTGATCGGTCAGAGTCGTCTCTGTGACCCGCCCTTTTACAAAAAACAGATGCAGAAGTTTCCAGTAAATCTGTCAGTAGGTGAATCTACATGAGGACAGTCTGTAAAACTACACCACGGTCGGACCAGGAGGTTCAGTCTTTGGTGGCCGACGTAAAAATTCAGCAGGAGTTTGACGAGACAACACGCAACAAGTGAGTTTATCAGCGACTCTGAGCAGACGACACAGAAGTAACACGCCACATCGCTATGACGACCAGGTACTGTAAAGTCTGTAGTATCCTGTAATGGAAACGGTCTGGAACAGGACCTGGTACCAGAGTGGAGTCGAGCTGGTTCCATGTAGTGGAAATGCGTCATACGGCTCCCTTACCCAAAATGAAGACACAGTTGAACACACATTCATTGTCTTGCCTCATGAAGTTTAACCTTCATCAATGTCTTGTCAACAAATGTGTGAGTATTACAGAGATACAGATATTATGACAGTTGTTACAGACAGTACCGCGTCTTGACTCTAGGGCAGGGGTTATTTTAGTTCAGTTCCACATTCAGCCCAATATGATCACAGGTGGGCCAGACCAGTAAAGTAATAACAGCGAAAAAGTAAAATTAAATTATAATAATGTTCACATCTATAAAAATCTGAATAACATGGACTGGAAATGTCTCCAGAAAAACAAGTGCAATGTAACAATATCCTGCCTCAGATTATCAGTTTTTCATTTACACATGTGCGTTACAACTTACACAAAACATTTAATAACAGGCAGAATATTGGTAAAATTGCATTTACTTATCTTAAAACATTTCAGGTTATTCACATTTTTTGTAAAATAACAGTTTTTTAATAAAAACATTTTCACATAATTCTACTTTTTTACACTAAAACAAAGAGGAAATGTACTGTTTTCATTATTTATAGGTTTAATAGGATTGCATTTTACTGGTCTGACCCACTTGAGATGTAATTGGTCTGTATGTGGATTAAAATGATTTCGACATCCTCGATTATTAATATTGTCATTGTAATTTTTGTATTTCACAAATCCATCCTACGGGCCAGATTGGACCCTCTAGCGGGCCGGATTTGGCCCCCGGGCCGCATGTTTGACACCTGTGGTCTAGGGGGACCCTGAGAGCAAAAGTTCCGTGGTGTTACTTTAACGATCTTACTACATGCTGAGTCCAAAGGGCGGCACAGAGCTGAACCCCATGTGACCGCCGTAAACCTCACCTGACTGGTTTCAGATCTGACGCAAATGATTATTTTATTGACCTCAGGGCCAAAAGTCTACAGACCAAGGCCCACACTTCTCATTGGATGAGGAAAAGGCAGGGAAACGCCCCCTGTGACAAATGCATCTCATTGGATCAAAAGGGGAAGAAGGCGTGGTGTGGGAGGGGCTTCCTGTAATGTGGCAACTTCTGATTGGATGACCTCTGACCCGGACCTGTCACATTATGCGCGATAATGCGTTTACCCATACCTCCGGTGGGGCAATAAACGTCCTGCCCCCTCAAATAAAAGTTCCCAAAGGTAGAGAAAAGGACAATGAGGTGCACAACAGCAGCAGACAGAGGAATTAGGAAAGAGTCTGAAGTTCCACTGACGTTGTATGGTCGTATGTTGGACCTGGACTTTTCCACTGGACTGTAGGTGTCCAAATATGGACCTGATGGACCCTTAACATCTGTCGGGAAATAACGTTTTATTTTAGGACTTAGAACTCAGAGACAAAACTGTTTCTTTATCTTTTTATTCATATTTTTATGCATAAATCCTCATTTTTCCATAAACTTCCCCATTATGTGATGACTGATCATTCTCCTAATATTACATCTTCACTCTAAAAAATGATCTGCTGACTCTACGTCAAAAATTGATGGAACAGTTTCCATTAATCTTTTTCAGGTATTTCAACTTGGCCATAATTGCATAAATGCCACAAGACTTCTCTAGTTCAGCAAACTCTATTACTGAAGTACAAACAACATGATTTGCTTTTTACTCTATAAGCTTAATTAAGTCGAATCAACTTAATTTTAATTGTGTAAAAACTACTCCATTTAGTTACACTGACTTACTGTTTGATTTTTATTCTATTCAACAACGTCCATGCACATAGTTCCCTTAGTTTTGTGAGTAGGCCGAACTTATTTCTGTGTGTCTGAACTAATTACACATTGATCTTCCAGTTTCATGATCAAACTGTTTATTCTATCATCATGCATCCAATGAGACTGAACTGTTTGCATGTTAATATTTAATTAGCACACAATTTTAATACAAAAATAATTACAAAGGCCAATAAACATCAGCATGCACACATTAACTCCAAATGAACACCCACACCATAACCCTGCTGAACCCCTGCACAGAAAAATAACACATTTGGCATGCGTCAACGGTTAGGTTGATTTTTTTAGGGGTTTTTGGTCTCTTCCTGTTTTATTTTGGTGATGATGATCGCTTTCCTTTTTGTTGTCTGCACACGGTCAGTCTTGTCTCTGTCTTGCCTAATCCCATTATTGCCTGCACCTTGGTGTTCCTCATGTAAATGCCCACACCTGTTTATGATCCCTACCTTCCCTATATACAGGGTGGGGAAGCAAAACTTACAATATTTTGAGGCAGGGATTGAAAGACAGTGTATGACCAGTTAGTTTATTGAAAGTCATGAGAATTTATTTGCCACAAGAAAATGTCCATAATAGAAAATGTTTTTATTCTATGTGTCCTCCTTCTTTCTCAATAACTGCCTTCACACGCTTCCTGAAACTTGTGCAAGTGTTCCTCAAATATTGGGGTGACAACTTCTCCCATTCTTCTTTAATAGTATCTTCCAGACTTTCTGGTAATAGTTTTGCTCATAGTCATTCTCTTCTTTCCATTATAAACAGTCTTTATGGACACTCCAACTATTTTGGAAATCTCCTTTGGTGTGACGAGTGCATTCAGCAAATCACACACTCTTTGACGTTTGCTTTCCTGATTACTCATATGGACAAAAGTTTGTGAAAAGGTATGGATAATAGTGTTAGGTATGATTATGACATCAGTATATGTTTGGGTTCAAAACAACTGACGTAGTGTCTGCTGAGAAAAAAACAACTAAATGTTCAGTGTACATTTGGCTTCCCCACCCTGTATTCTTCCCCTCTCCCTTTGTCTGTTGTCAGTGCGTCGTTTCTGTGATCTTGAGAAGAGCTTCCTCTGTTAAGTATCTTGAATCTTGAACCTCATGTTACCTACCTCAGGCTTTTAGTTTGTATAGAGTACGTTGTACTTCTCTTTCAGTTATTAGGCTTTTTAGAGCACGTTGTGCTTCTCTTTTTGTTAACCATTTTTGTACTTTGAGAACTTTGTTAAATAAATCCTTTTTTGACCTCTGACATATGTGACTCGCTGCATATGGGTCCACATATTGTGTCATAACAACAATCTCAACAATGGACCCAATACCCACAATGCAATGCAGCAAACTACAATTTTAAATTAGAAAGGAGCAAAACATGTATTATCCAGTCCTTGAATAATTAAACCTACTGTTGCAGAAATTCAGTGCCAGTTAAAAACCATAACACCATTCAGCTTCTGTAAAACCAAATCTAACCAGACTAATGTTATGGACGAACTGTTACAGCAATTAGCTAAAAGTCTGACGTTACTAGCTTAAACGTTACCAGCCTATTTGTTCATACTGTTGCTCATTTTGTGTATTTTGCTGCATAATTGCTTAATTTTTGAATTCTTTCTTAATTTTGTTGATTTTGTTCATTTTTGCTCCATTTGTTGATTAGATTCTATAGAACTTTATTGATCCATTGGACAGAGACCCTCTGGAAATTCAGAATTGGTCATTTTTACTCATGTTGTTGATTTTTTTTTCCCATTTTGTTGATTATTTTGTTCATTTTGTGATTAATTTTATTTTTGTTCATTTTGCTGATTATTTTTAAATTCCTTCATCAATTAGCTAAAAGTCTTACGTTACTAGCTTAAACGTTCCCACCTCTAGCTGAGGAAAAGACTTTAGTGTGGTGTAAAAACCATTTCTTGTCGTTTGATTTGATAGTTATTAGCTGTTGTGAATAAAACAAAGCTAAATTCTACTTATCAAGCCTTAAAGTTTAGTAAAGTTCGGTGTAAAATCGTGTTTCTCCCATTTCTTTCGGTGCTTCCCTCCGTTTCTCGTGGTAGGCGTGGTCTGGCACATCAACTTTGTACTCAGCTTTTAAAGGAAGCTGAAAAGAGTTTTAAGATGAACTAACTGAATCTACTTCTATGGTAAGTTAAGACACAAATGTCTGTTCAAAACCCATATGGTACTAACTTAAGACTGTTTCCTTATTTTTCATTTAGACCAACTTAATAAAACAACTGTAATCAAATGATTACAATGTGTACATGTAACAAACTTCATTTCTGAAGCAGAAAAAGCTCTTGATTTGAAGCTTAACTTCCTAACCCCATGAATCATTTCTTACAGTGTTCTCATTTTTACAACATCAGTATTTTCGACGTCATTGAACTAAGTCACGCCTCAGGCTTTAAGGACAAATGTGTCCATTTTCTAAGATGGTGGACATCTATCTATTGAACTGGATCATCCAACAGTTTCAGCCCGTTTACACCACCATAAAAAAAACAATAACTGTTAATAATCAGATAAATGGAATAATCAGATACGATGCGTTTACATACACTTCAGAAATCATGGAAAACCCGTGTTTCAGTCCATTATTGGATTTCTTCGGGGGTTTGTACATACGTAGTGACGATAGAATCCAACTTCCTGTTCTGGTCTTCAGCTCATGTTTGACTAAATCACTTGTGTTTTGTCTCAGTTCTCTTTTCTTGCACATGCTCAGATGGAACAGAATGAACTCAATCAGATGAACAGGTTTCCGTGCATGAGCTCCGCCTCCGTCTGAGTCGGTTCATGATCTCCGCTTCTGCGGTCGTCTCCAAATCCACGTCCATGCTTCTTCTGTAGGAAACAGGACAGAACAGTGGATTTGAACTCAATTGGTCCAAAGTGGAAAAACGGCTCCACTTTGTTTGACTCGGTCCAAAGCACAGACACCATCAGTCTGGTTGTGTGCTCCTCAGTTGATGACAGCTGTGTGAACATCACAGATGGGTCTACAAACACACTATTGGCTGGTTGACCGTCACACACACTGGACTATAAGAATCCTCACAAAAAAGTCTGAATGGAACCAAATCTGGATTGTGAGTTCAGGTAAAAAAAAAAAGTTGATCTGTTTTTCTGTCGTGTGGTTTCGAGACAGATACGAAAAGATTGATCTGATCGACTGGATCAAAGTCAACGATGAGTTTAATGGAGTTTAGGAAAGTGGGCAGTGGATCCAACATTCAAAAGCCAAAGTCCAGCGTACAGAGGTTTAGTGAATGTGGTCTGGACTCTGTGGATCAGAGTCATGGTTTCAGAGACGCTGTAGAAGGACAGAATACCTGCTGTGTGATCCAGGTAGACTCCGATTCTGGAGGAAACTGGACCTGGGACAGAAGACCAGACACTATTATGAAGAAATACATAAAAGTTATTGTCACAATGTAAAGCCCAAGATTTGTCAGTGTAACCAAATCTACATTCACTAGAGGTTCCTTTTCTCTTAATATCCTTATATGCGACTGTGACATTAACGCCCTCCCTCCACTCCACCTCCCAGTAACATCGACCAGTCAGACTCTCTCTGCTCAGGACCTGATACCAGAAACTGAATCTGTCTGGATGATCAGGACAGTTCTGTTTTTGTCTCATATATGTTACTCTTCTATTCTTCTCAGACAGTGACAGATCTTCATTCACTGTGTTTGGATCCAGTGTGATTCGACATGAATACTGTAAGAATCCTGTTCTGGTCTGTGGTTCTGGTTCTAGTAAGAATCCTGCTCTGGTCTGTGGTTCTGGTTCTAGTAAGAATCCTGCTCTGGTCTGTGGTTCTGGTTCTAGTAAGAATCCTGCTCTGGTCTGAGGTTCTGGTTCTAGTAAGAATCCTGCTCTGGTCTGTGGTTCTGGTTCTAGTAAGAATCCTGCTCTGGTCTGTGGTTCTGGTTCTAGTAGAACCTGTGTTTGACTGATGCTCAGTTCCATGTTGGTCCGTTCTTCTGTCAGACTGAGCTGGAGTTTCTCTCTGAGCTCTGACACAGCTGTGGTCACATCCTCAAAGTAACTCTGAGGACGGACGTGGACGTGGGATGAGTCTGGATCTTCTCTGAGTGTGGACACTGATGGATACTGGAGTAAAAGCTGGTTGTGCTGGTGTGTGTGTGCCCGTTTGTCCATCTCAGCGTCTTTCCTCCTCAGCTCAGTCATCTCCTGCTCCAGCTTCCACTCCAGCTCTTTGACTCGACTCACTTCAGTTTCCTCCTTGGATCTGATCTGCCGCTCCACATCGCTCCTTCTTTCCTCCATCAGTCGGATCAGCTCGGTCAGGATCTTGCGGTTCTTCTCCGCTGCTTCATCAGCGCAGCGACTGATGTTCTCCGCCTCCTGTTGAAGCACCTTCACATCTTTCTGTTTGTCTTTGATTCTCTGCTGGATTTTCTGTCGACTCACCTCCAGCTCCTTCTGCCTCTCAGTCCTTTCTGCTGCAGATGACACTGTGTCGTGGCCTTTATGTTCTTCCACAGAGCACAGATAACAGATACACTGACCATCAGTGCAGCAGAACATCTTCATCACCTCATCGTGACAAGAGCAGACGTTCTCCTGGAGCTTCTCCGACGGATCCACCAGCTTGTGTTTCTTTAACGGAGCCGCATTATAATGACTTTGAAGGTGTTGGTCACAGTAAGAAGCCAAACACACCAGACAGGACTGGACAGCTTTCAGTTTCCTCCCAGTGCACACATCACAGACCACATCTTCAGCTCCAGCATAGCAGCGATCAGCAGCAGCAGCAGCTCCAAGTCCAGTCTTCTTCAGCTGTTCCACTAAATCTGCCAACATGGTGTTTTTGACCAGGACAGGCCTGGGTATGAAGGTGTGTCTGCACTGAGGGCAGCTGTGGAGGTTCTTCCCGTCCTCTCCATCCCACTGGGTTTGAATACAGCTCATACAGTAGCTGTGTCCACAGGGAATAGTCCCCAGATCCTTCAGTAGATCCAAACAGATCCAACAGGAAAGTGTTTCCTGATCCAGCTGAACTCCTTTCTGCTCCATTTCTGCTTCGTGTCTCAACGACTGGTTCAGTTTCAGTGAGTCAAAGCAGTTTGAGCTCTGATCTGTTTCACCTGTGCAGTGTTTCCTGTCTGCTGTCTGGATCCGCCTCCTGTTGGCTCCGCCCACCTGTAAACTGTCAGATCTACAGGGGAGGAGTCATGTCAGGACAGAGTGGAGCTGCTGTGTATGTTCCGACACACAAGACAAACCAGTTTGTGTCAGTCCCACAGACCAGCTGGGTCCTAAATCCAGTCAGGGTTTGGACTGTTGGACTCATCAGCTGATGTGGGTCCTGGTTTGAAGACACTGTCCCCTCAGGATTTTCACTAAGCCCACATTCAAAAGGACATCTGACATGATTCCAGCTGACTGTGGCCTGTTCACATGGATTTGAACTACAGTTATGAGCCTGTTCAATGGAAATGAAGGCACAGAAATAACAGTACAGATCAATAATGAACTGACCAGAGTGTTTAAAGGTGCTTTTTCAGGATCAGACTCAGACAGTGTTCAGACGAAGGCATGAAAAGAGGAGCTGGTGGTGCAGAGAAGAAGGAAATGAACTGGAAACAAACCACAGCAACTGGACTGAAATATGACTGAACAGTAAACTGAATGTTTAAGATGAGAACAGTGGAATACAGAGGAGAAAACAACTGGAGGAGAGGAAAAGAGCAAAGACAAACAAGAATCAGTTCAATTCAGAAAAATTGGACCAATGGCCCTGTAGCTTACCGGCCAAATGAAAAGCTTTGGGAAATGTATCTAGATGCCATTTATTCTCACCCAGTTATGTGTATTTATTATATTACAGAAATAGCCCATGTTTTGGTCATATTCCGATCAGATCTGTAAAAATTTCAAATTCCAACTTGATATCATTGAAACTTACTGATTTATTGGATCAATCTACTTCCTATCTCTTATAATGGGAAAGTTTTTCAAAGTGGCACCAAATCCAGAATCAGATCCAGATCCAAATAATTTCACTAACTTTTGTTGGCATCATCATAAAGAAGCTGCAGACCAAGTTTGAAGTCAATTGGAATTGTAGTTTCAGAGAAGAAGACGATTGAAATTTTTGTAACGGACGACAGACGACAAAAGACGACGACGACAACGACGGACGCCGCATGACGACAACAGCTTACAGCCTGTCGGCCGGTAAGCTAAAAACAACTGAACTGTACGAGTGTGTGTATATATGCGTGTGTGCATATGAGTATATATATGTATATATGTGTGTGTATATGTATGTGTGTGTGTGTGTGTGTGTGTGTCAGAATCTCTTTGTCATTGTACAACTAAATTGAGGTGGAGCTCTCCAACTTAGTGCAAGAAATTCCAAGGCACAACAAAGACAGTAGAAGGCACATGGATTTACATTAGGAAAAATAAAAGAGGTGTAACTAGGAATATTTGTAAAAAAAAAGATGTGTAGAATTTAGTAGTGCAGATATTTTGACAGTAGTGCAAATGGAATTGGAAAAGTGCAAATGACATGAGAATTTAAATCCTGTTAGATAAATCGAGTGAAAGGATCCAATAATATCGAAGGCTGTAAACATTAGACAGACACTGCACATGTTCTAGGGTATGGTCAGGTTCTAGTTACTGCAGTGGACACCAGTGTCCTTGTGGGTGTGCTATTGATGTTGTTTGGTTTTTTTTAATCACAGTGGTGTTAGCGGTCCAAGACAGGCAGCCTGGTAACTGCACACCCAGGAAACCAATGGTGTTGACCCTTTCCACACAGGAAACCAATGGTGTTGACCCTTTCCACACAGGAAACCAATGGTGCTGACCCTTTCCACACAGGAAACCAATGGTGTTGACCAGTGGTGATTTCTCTCAGACTGCAGTGGAAGCCCGGCTTCCCCTAAAATTACAAAAATTAAATGGTTAAATATGTTCGGTTGTGTTGACATTTTATTGACTACAAATGTGTTAGAACATGTTCATCTCAAAGACGACTTCGTTCAGAATCAGCTTTATCACAAATCAACGGATGCGATGTTGTTCACTTCTCCTCCATTCCCGTGTCTGTGTTTTCTCCTCCATCTCTGCTCAGTGCATTTGTCCGTAGACTGTGTCCGTCTCTGGGCTTCAATGGGACTGAGTGGAACAGTTTTTTTCATTGCCTCAAAACTGGACAGTAATTGGGTAAATGCCACTATGTTGTCCCGCCCCCGGACGCCGGGCGTCTCCGGGGGTGAATGGAGCTGTGGGTGGAGCTCGGCCGCGCTGGACACCAGAATCCCACGTGCTGATTGGAGGATAAGTCGAAAGGCTGAATCCCGTTTGATTGACAGCTGTTTTGAGATCTACTCCTTCATTGACACAGTTCAGTTTAATACCGTCACACATTCTGCTGGGAAATCAAGAGAGAAACCACTACGAAGTCACTTGTTCATTTCTTGGACTGTAAATAAAATACACTCATTGGACTTCCTTGTTTCAATTTAACATAATTTCTACGTTTTCTTGTTTACTTGGTAGCCTACAATACGACCATTTTCTTAAAAGGAATGGAGGGCTGAATTTATGTTTAAATAACTTGACTTTTTTTTTTTTTTTGATGTAAGCCAACAATGAGCTTCCCCTTTTTGAAAGATGAGAAGCCACCACTGCTGTACACCTCAGCAAACCAAACACCTGACCTGTGGAACGGAGGAAGAAAACATTCCAAATCAAGTCTCACTCACTCGTGACCACATTTCAGTCACACATTTACATCAGAAATCCTTCATTTATTCTACACATCTGACTCCATAGTACAGCAGGTCATTGAATAGATCCTTCTTACCCAGCGTAATAAAAGCCCTGGCTCTGCAGAGGAGTCCAAATGGAGACAGCGGTGCACCACAGTCCAACTACAGACAACAGGGTTTAGGAGGAAATGAGGTTTATAGAGTGCACACAAACACACAGCAAACTAACATTCTCTCATGACTTTTCACTCTCACTTTTAAAATGTATTTACATCTTTCTTCTATTTAGGTTTTAAATTAACATGCAACCATACAAACACCTGTTTTCAAATGACTTTACCTGAATGTTGGTTCAATATTTCCATTCATATACATTGGCAGTAACCAGAGACACTACTAGGGTTACACCTGACCTAAACCTGATGAAAAACTGATGAACTTCAGGGCAAAAAGGCTCCAGAGTTTGATTTATATTCCATGTACTTTTTCCTTTGACAGTTTTTAGTCTTACCATCCTGTTAATAAGGTTGTGTTCAGGGCAGACCAGTGACTATGGGAGGATAATAACAGCCTGGATCAGACTATTTCCTGAAAACTGTCCCAAACACACACACAGTAGGACTGGAACTGCACTTATTGTGGATGAAAAAGAACACAACAGACACACAACTGACTCAACTCCTGACACAGACACACAACAGGAGTTCTGCTGGATTTTCGGCTCTTTTTCTCATATATTTGACAGTTCTTCATGCTAACAGCTAAGTGACGCAGCTAACAGTGGAATAAGCGGTCAGACCGGATTGAACCGGTTCAGTCCAGATCTGTTCTATACGGAAGCGTAATGCATTCACAAAAAAAAAATAATTTCGGCTCTGTTTTTCTGAATTAATGAGATAATTATCTCATAATTATGAGAAAAAATAAGTAAAAAAAAAAATCGGCGCTGTTTTTCTGAGTTTACGAGATACTGTTTTCCGGAAAAAAAAAAGCTCTGTTTTTCCGAGTTTATGAGATACTGTTTTCTGAAAAAAACTAAAATGTGTCTGTGTTTCTGTGTCAGTGGGACAGTGGTCCCTGGTCCAGGCAGGAGCTCCTTCTATCTGTGCTGCTGAAAGCCTCTCGGGGGAGCGTGAAGTTGTTTCCGTTCTCGTAACCGGTTCCGATTACAGATCATGGAACTAGTTTCATTCACAGAAATCAGAACCAAGCCCCGCTTTGTGCACGGATCAAGCCCTTCAAGCACACCGGCGCTCGGAGCCTGTAACCCGGCTTCCTGACAGGGCACGACCGCGGTGATGGGAGTTGGCATTAATGAAGTCAAATAAAATGATATTCACCAGCATTAAAGAAAATATACACAGCAGAAGAGTGCAAATGTGGATTCATTTATTTGTCGGACCTGATGGAAAGCATTAGTCAGAACTAGATCCATGGAGGAGCGGCTTGGTGTACCGGTTCGTCCCCCCCCAATAACTTTCCATCAGGTCCAGGCGGACAGCTATCCGCTCCCCGGTGTGTAAGCCGGACTGGAGCGGGTGGACGGAGCAGCTCCGCTCCACAGAACAGCCATCCTTCAGTTTGACCCAAAGGCCGCAGACTGGAAACGACCACAAGGCAAGTCCTGCACCCGATGGTTCGACGTCATTGCGGGTGACCTCCAACAACATGGAGTTACCATGGAGGACGCAGAGCAGCTGGAGCAAGACCACCAGCCATGGACAACACTGGTTCACCTGGTCGGCCCAATGCACCGGGACGGGACACCCGCCCCATGGCAGGAGTCCTAGTAGTGGTAGTAGTCATTAATGCCAACTCCCATCACCGCGTCGTGGTGCCGGGCTACAGGCTCTGAGCGCCGGTGTGGTTGAAGGGCTTGATCCGTGCACAAAGCGGGGCTTAGTTCTGATTTCTGTGAATGAAACTAGTTCCATGATCTGTAATCGGAACCGGTTACGAGAACGGAAACAACTTCACGCTCCCCCGAGAGGCTTTCAGCAGCACAGATAGAAGGAGCTCCTGCCTGGACCAGGGACCACTGTCCCACTGACAGAGAAACAGACACATTTGAGTTTTTTTCAGAAAACAGTATCTCATAAACTCAGAAAAACAGCGCCGATTTTTTTTTTTTAACTTATTTTTTCTCGTAATTATGAGATAATTATCTCATTAATTCAGAAAAACAGAGCCGAAATTTTTTTTTTGTGTGTGAATGCAATACGCTTCCGTAGTTCTAAAGTAGAAAACAAACATATTCTACTGGGACAAACTGGGTTAAATAGACTCTGTTCTAAAATAGATCCCATTATCATGAACACAAACCACTGGTAGAGGCAGGTTAGCATCTACTCACCGGACTTCTGAACCGAGCCGAGCTGTCAAACCGTATTCCTCCGCTGCTGGACCTAGTTCCGTTCTCCTCTGGTTCCTTCACTTCATCTTCTCTCCTTCTTCATACACAGTTCAATCCATCTTCTTCTGTACTTTCTTCTAATGTTTTAAAACTTCATTTCAGGACATTTTGTGCGGCGTATTAAGATCTACACAAGTTTGAGGCGCAGCCACAGTGCAGTCAGACTCCTCCGCTGAGACAAATAGTCCCTCTACTCCTCAGTTTTATTTGAGTTCATATTAAATGTTTAGGACTGGAGTTTTCAGGAGTTTTTTTTTTTTTTTGAAGGAAACTAAACTTATCAATTCTTACAGTGTGTAGGAACTTTTATCATTTACCTGGAATTTTTGCAAAACCTTGGTTAAACCGTGTTACCACCAAAATTACAAAGGAAAAACACAACTTTCTGTGAAAAAAGTGCCTGATGAGGGGGCAGGACTTTTCAGATTCCCCAGAATTCTCCAAAGGCAGAGCTGTGTTGAAGAACATAGAACACACAGAACATTCCACACTGACATTCACCACTGTAGTACATGTGTGTGAACTGGTTTAGTCCAGTTCTACAGGCTGCACTTCAGTTGTGTTTGGATTATTTAGAAAATGGAGCAAAAGGAGAGGAACGGCGAGAAGTGGATGGACGACCAGGGCCTGACTCCTTTGAATCAATCAATCCATCAAATTTTATTTACAGAGCACCAAATCATACCAAGTTCTCTGATGACCCTTTGCATTTAGAGCTGGAATAAACCCAACTCTAAAACCACTGTCCACAACCAACAGAAGCATCCAGGAGTCAACGCCTGGAGACAGGCGAAGGAAAAAACACCGTTAAGGGTGAAGACACACCCACCTGACTGATGACCGTCACCAGAAAAGGAAGACAACTGATCAGCCAGCTCCTGTCACAACAAATCCACTACCGACGTGAGCGTACGTTCTGCGCTTACGCGAGATCTAAAACCATAAATGACGGAACATCTGTGTAAACTCAGAGCTCACTGTGGTCAGTCAGTGTTGTCAGTGTTCAGTAATAATAGTAATAATATTCCAGCAGCAGGGGCGCCAAAAAAATACTGTCAAATAACGGAAAATAACCATCTCATAAAAATACAGTAATTTTCCATAATTCAAATACAGTTTTTTGCCCTAACTTTACATGAGATTTTGCACATTTTTTTGAATATATATATATATATATATATATATATATATATATATATATACACACACACACACACACACACACACACACACACACACAAAAACTGTATTTGGACAGTTTATCAGTGCTTATACATGTTATACATTCACAAAAATGCATTTATTCACCATTTTTGTTGTGAAACCTCCTGTAATTACACAAGATATTTGTCAGTTAACAAACAAGTCTGGTTCAACTGACAGAACAAATACTTCTGTTACTGTTAACTGTCAGTAATTTTACCTGGTTTTATTTATTTATTTATTTATTTTTTTTACAGAATTAAACTTTAAATTAACAGTTTAATCTCATAAATAGAAAAAAAATACTTGTGAAATTACGACACATTTGCAAATGTATTTAAACTATATTTTTCTGTGAAAAAAGAAAAAAAAAAATCTTTTAAAAAATGTAAATTTTATGGTTCCTCACAGTTACAGTTTTTTCGTGTTATTTTCCATTTGACATGTAAAATCACAGTCTGTTTTTGTCATTTCAATGATATTTTCCTGTATCTTAAAAATACATGAAAAATTTGTAAAATAAACAGTGAAAATTCTGTTAAATTACATTTTTTTTCTTTTTTTTTTTTACAGTGCAGCTCATCATCCAGCTCTGCAGAATGCAGAATGATAATGATGTCATGGTTTAAAGGTGTGATGGAAGAGGGAAACATTGAAAACACAGGTGGCAAACATGCGGACCGGGGGCCAAATTCGGCCCCCCAAAGGGTCCAGTCCAACCCACCAAAGGGTCCAGTCCGACCCCCCAAAGGGTCCAGTCCGGCCGCCAAAGGGTCCAGTCCGACCCACCAAAGGGTCCAGTCTGGCCCCCTAAAGGGTCCAGTCCGGCCCTGGGGATAAATTTGTGAAATGCAAAAGTTACACTGATGAAGAAATGAACAATCCTTTGAGTTCAGGTTCCACATTCAGACCAGTTCAATCTGCAGTGGGTCAGACCAGTCTAATACTATCAGAATAACAGAGAAATGATGACAACTGCAAATGTTTCTCTTTGTAAATGTAAATATTTTCATGTATTTACACTAAAACAAAGCATAATTTCACAAAAAATGTGAATAACCTGAAATGTCTTTACAGAAGTCAGTACAATATTCTGTCTGTTATTAAATGTTTTGTGTGTTTGTAGATCCACTGTGATCTGTACGTTTTAATGCACATATGTAAATGATAAACTGAGGCAGAATATTGATAAAATTACACTGATTTTTTCAGTTTGTTCATTTTATTTACATTGTCTGAAAGGATAGTTTGTAGAAGTAAACCTTTACATAATGTAAATTTACTTTTTCGTGCTAAAACATATAGAAAAGTTTAGAGTTGTAATTGTTTCTATATTATTCTGTTATTATTTGACTGGTTGGGTCCACTGCAGATCAAATTCAGCTGAATGTGGACCTGAACTAACAGGAGTTTGACAGCCCTGGTCTAAAACATGCAGGATACCGGCCCTCCAGGACTGGATTTGAACACCCCTGAAATAAATGTTCCAATAAGTAGATCCGAGTCTAAACTGTATCAAATCCAGCAGTGACCAGCAGATGCACCTGAATGTCCACCTGAATGTCCACCTGAATGTCCAGCAGGTGGAGGTAGAGTTCAGGCTACATTTGAGCCATGTGTGAACTGATGAAGTTTCAGCCATTTGCAAAAACCAAATGCTCTTCTCTTTCGTTTGTGTTAAAGGTCTGGACCTAAATGAAAGGTTCCATGAAAGGGCTGGATGTGAAAAGATGAACACCTCCAACATGGATCTGTGTTTAATGACGCTTGGTGGATCTTTTCCTTCATGGGGTTTGTATCTGTTACCAAATGAACCTCCTCAGGACCAGCAGGAAAATTGATATAACTAAATTAGCCAAATTTCCAAGGAGGGAAAACGTTCAACTTTAGTAAACATTCAACACCCTGCATGCTTGTTATCAGTGTACTGGTCATGTCACACCTTCAACAGATCTTTTTTTTTTTCATTCTGCTAAAACACAGGTGTCAAACATGCATCCCGGGGTCCAAATCCAGCCCACCAAATGGTCCAAATCCAGCCCACCAAAGAGTCCAGTCCGGCCCCTAGGATGAATTTGTGAAATGCAAAAATTACACTGAAGAAATTAATAATCAAGGATGTTCAAATCATTTTAGGTCAGTTCAATCTAAAGTGCATCAGACCAGTAAAATATTATCATAATAACCTACAAATAATGAAAACTGCAAATTTTCCTCTTTGTTTTAGAATAAAAAAGTAAAATTAGGGAAAAAAAACAGTTACATTCACAGACTATCCTTTCACAAAAAATCTGAATAACTTGAACAAATATGAACAATCTGAAATGTCTTCAGAGAAGTCTGTGGGATTTTAACAACATTCTGCCTGTTATTAAATCTGTAAGTTGTGATGCACATGTATAAATGATCAACTGAGGTGTAATATTGTTAACGATGCACTTTTTTTCTTCAGAATTTTCAGGCTGTTCATTTTTGTTCATGTTATGTTCAAGTACAGTTCGTAGGTGCAAAATTTTCATCATGGAACTTGACTTTTTTTCACTCAAAAACAGAGAGAAAACTTTGGAGTTGACATTATTTATCAGTTCTTACATATTATTTTACTGGTTCGGCCCACTTTAGATCAGATTAGGCTGAAGGTGGAACTGAACTAACATGAGTTTGACAGAACTGTGCTAAAATGTTCAAATCCATGATCAAATCATGAAAGTGTAGAGTCCTTGCTTAGGGTCGTAGGTTTTTGGGGGTCAGTTTTCCTAAACACCTTGGTGCACTTTGAAAGTGTTTCTGTTCCTTTTTCTTTCAAAATTAAAAACAAAACAAAAAAAAAAGTTGAATGTACAAGTGTAGTTTCACCAGGTCATCTGTGGACACCTCCAGCGCAGAGGCAGATTTCTTCCCTTTCTTCTGTCAGTGTTGCTCTCATTAGTTCTGTCCCAGGTGCGTCTGTTAGGAGTAGATGGACCAGTAGATGATGTTGAACAGAATGTAAGCTCCAGGAAAGATGACCCGGGAGTATTTGTCAATGGCGTGGGTGTCGATCCACACGTTGCTGTAGGCGCTGGAGCCCACGTGGCCCGTAACCTGGTCGCTCTCCATGGCCAGCTGGACTAACATCCGCTCCCGTTTGACCCCATTCTCCTCCGGCATGCCGTAGTTCCCGGTGGTGTTGAAGTCCTCCTCGCTGTAGCCGGTCGACATCATTCCAGGATGGGCCAGCCCACAGGTACACGGCAACTGTGAAGACACCAAACACATTCAGGTACACGGCAACTGCAGACAAACCAAACAGATTCAGAGAAAAAACAGGAACGCAACGGTGGAGACCAAGGTTCGAATAGTTTTGGATTTTTCATTAGCTCTGCCAAGGAGGTTATGTTTGTGCCAGGGTTTGTTTGTTTGTTTGTTTGTTTGTTTGTTTATTGGTTGGTTGGTCAGCAAGATAACTCAAAAAGTTATGGATGGATTTCCACAAAATTTTCAGGAAATGTTGATACTGGCACAAGGAAGAAATGATTAAATTTTGGTGGTGATGGGGGGGGCAGATCTGTCTTGGCGGAGGTCTGCGCTCTACGAGTACTTTTCTAGTTCTAGTTTAGTTTTATTTAGTTTTGACTTTTTTTTCTCTAATTCAGTTAGTTTTAATTTGTTTTTAGAGCAGGTTTGCTAGTTTTTATTAGTTTATGTTATTTTCTAAATGCTTAGTTTTACTTTAGTCTTAGTATTAATCACCAAGGAGGTTATGTATGTGCCAGGGTTTGTTTGTTTGTTTGTTTGTCTGTTTCTTTGTTGGTTGGTTGGTTGGTCAGCAAAATAACTCAAAAAGTTATGGATAGATTTCATGAAATTTTCATGAAATTTTCAGGAAATGCTGCCTCCATTTCCACATTGCATTGTTTTTTATTATCTTGAATTATGTAAGAGAAGCACCAAGTGGCTCAGACGAACCCTTTCTCGCACTTTCCTCTCTTTGCGTTCTTGGCGTGTGGACAGGTAGTTGACGGCGGCGTACTCAATGACAGACAGGAAGACAAAGACGAAGCTGACCCACAGGTAAATGTCCACGGCTTTGATGTAGGACACCCTGGGCATGGAGGCGTTGACCCCAGTGATGATGGTGGACATGGTGAGCACCGTGGTGATACCTGAGGACAAAAAACAACATATATAACACATACAATATATACAATATATACAATAGGAATATGAGCACCGTGGTGATACCTGTGGCAACGCAAAAACAACATATACACTACCGGTCTACAGTTTTAGACCAGCCCAGTTTGTTCCAGTTGTGTCTGTAAATTCCATCAGTTCCAGTTTAATGAACAGCTGTAAATGGTCCAAAGGTCAGAGTGAACTGACAGGAAAAAAAAGGTAACGTTAAACCAAACTGAAAAATAAAGTACATTTCAGAATTCTACAAAAAGGAGAACAAGAAATGGGTGAACAACTGAAAGCAGTTCTGCAGCAGTGGAGGTTGATCAAGTCTGGAAAGTTGGTGGTTCAATTCCTGCAGGTGTCCCAACGTTTGTGAATTCCTTCCACCCCCTGTGTCTGCAGAACAGGAGTGTGGAACACACTGTGGTACCAGACCCATGGAGCAGGACTGGAACAGGACTGGACTGAAGAAAGGAGTGTGGTACTGTAAAAATGGAAAAGAGGAAAAGGAATGAACCAGAGAAGAGAGACAGAGCATCAGAAGAGGGAAAAATGGAGGTGTGTCCTCCAGAGAAATGTCCAAGAAAGTCCAGGTGTCAGGAAGTCCAGTTTCCTTTGATGAAAAATGATGAGAAATAAATTTAACTGGGAGAAGAGCTTGAGAAGTAAAACCTATGAAGTTATTTCCCAGCACAGGAATTCCATATTTGATGCAAGTAAAGTTATTTCCCAGCATAAGAGTCTAACGCCTGATGCATCACGAAGTTTGGATAAGAACGTGAGATGAGCATTCCCACGTCTCATGTAGCAGCCTAATGGATGTAAAAGGAGAAAAATGATCCAAACCCACATTACAAGTATGTTAAAAAAAAGATACTGAGACAAGACGACGAGTCAGACTCCCAGGGTGATAGGGTGGGGGCCTGGCTTGGGAAACATATATAAAAAAAACATGATTCAAGACACCAGACACGATTGTTTTTAAATATTGATAATTAATAGAAACAAATGCTCGGAAAAGGGGATTTTGAAAGGAGGGGCCCGGGTTTGTGGGAAAATCATGCCCCGAGCCCCGAAACAAGGTATAAAGGATGGGGGATTTTCAGCTACCCTTCAGACCATTCCCGGGTGTGTCTCCGTGTGTTTCACCTTGCTTTTGCAAATAAACACATGTACGGCTCTGAAGACTGACTGGCTCGACTCATCATTGTTTCTGAAGAAGTTTCTTCCAGATCATCACTTAGATATAATTTTGCAGTATAGATTAGGCGGGGAAAAAGGCGCAGACCAACAATCAAGTCTCGTCACCTTCAGCATCCAAAGGCACTCAGAAACTAGGCTGGTGTCATGTCGGCTTCCAGACTGTGTCTGGATTTGTCTGTCTTTTATGTTGTCTGTCATTTCCTGTTTTATTTTGTTAAGTTTCCTCATGTGTCATGTCTGGTGTCTTTACTTCCTTTCCCTGATTGTGTTCCACCTGTGCTGATTATCTGACTCCTCCCTGATTATCTCCACCTGTGTCCTATTGTCTTCCCTCCCTCTTGTGTATTTAAACCCTGTGTTTTCCCCTGTTCCTTTGCCAGTTTGTGTTCTACCTTTGTGTGCTCACTTACCAGCGTTTTTGGATACCTGTCAGTCTGTCTGCCCGTTTTGACCCGTTTTGCCTTCCGACCACCGATTCTGCCTGTTCCTCGTCTGCCTGCTCGTTTGGTTCTGACCTGGTTCGTTCATCCGACTTCTGATTCTGCCTATTCCCTGATTACCTCAGCCTCCAACGTGTTACCTTGTGTTTTGACCCTCGCCTGGACTCTGACCGTGAGTAGCCTTCTCCACATGTCCCGTTGCCTCTTTAACTGCCCTCCTGTGTATGACCTGGCTTGTTTTTTGACTACCCTTTGTTTTGTCCTAGTCGGGTTGCTGTCGGGAGTCCTCCGGCTCGGCCGTGCTGACCGCCCGCATTCCCCGCTCACAGCCCGGACGACGAGTCCCGATTCACACGCCTTCACAGACGTGCTGACCATTCAAAGCGGTGTTTTTCCTACTGTGCTTGTGTTTAATAAACACTCTCAATTGGTCATCTGTGTTCTGGTCTTGCATTTGGGTTCAGCCCTTGTACTAGTCCCATTACAGTACAAACTGGCCAATAAGATGAACCCAGCAGACCTAGACCAGGTCCGGGAGGCAGTTCGGTCCCAGAGGCAACATCTTGGGGGACATGAACAGATTTTGCATTCCCTGTTGGACAAGATGACTCAGCTGTCCGCTCAGTTTTCCCGGTTTTCCGGTAACCAGGCTTCTGCTCCGGTCCCGCCAGTCGAGAACACCAACTCTGTTTCACTCGAGAGACCCCCGGAGGAACCCAACATCCCACCTCCATCTAAATACACAGGTAACCCTGATACTTGCCGTAATTTTTGTACGCAGTTAAAGCTCATTTTTGATTCTCAGCCCCGCCGTTTTGCTAATGAGTCTGCTAAGATTGCTTATGTGGCTAGCCTGTTGGAAGGGCCTCCTCTAAGCCTGTTTAACGCTGCCTATGAACAAGGATCCCCCATCGTTCAGTCAGCTTCGAGTCTGATGGCCGAGTTAAAAAGAATCTATGATCATCCTGTCCGCGGACAACCGGCCGGCCAAAGACTCATGAGGCTGAGGCAGGGAGAGCGCCCCATTAGGCAGTACATCAGTGAGTTTCGTTCTCTGGCAGCAGAATCTGAATGGAATGAGCAGTTGTTGATCACTGCGTTCCAGAGTGGACTGAACCGCACCATCGGTCGTGAAATGGCGCTTCGTCAGGAACTCCATTCTCTGGATGACGTCATTGAGGCAGCTATTCGGGTCTCAGACCAATTGGCGTTTTGGCAGCCAGAACCATCATGGGTCTGCCAGTCCTCCGTGAGTAAGGCCCACGCAGAACCCCCTCACCCAGTACCTGAGTCCAGCGGGGTTCGAAGGTGGAGCCGATGCAATTAGGTCGGACACACCTGTCGGCAGAGGAACGTCAACGCCGTCAGGTGGCTGGTCTGTGCTTATACTGTGGTCAGGAGGGGCACCGAGTCAGCAACTGCCCAGTGAAGCCTAGAATGACGGCAGGTGAGGAGTCTCTTTTGAGTAGAACGTTCTGTGTGTCCAGCGCCTCTCGGGTTCAGCCTTTGGTCTGTTTGTGCTCTAACTCTGTGTCTCTGCAGCTTCCAGTCCTGATAGACTCCGGGTCAGACGCTAATTTAATGGATGAAGAATTAGCTAAACAACTCCACCTCAGTCTGCTCCCGGTTCAGCGGCCCCTGGAGGCGAGGGCTTTGGACAACCATATTATCTGTAGAGTGACTCAACGGACTCAACCAGTTACCGTCTGGTTCATGGATGGTCACTCAGAGGAAATCAGTTTTCATGTTTATCACTCTGACTCTCACCCTCTTATATTAGGTCACCCCTGGCTCCTACTCCATAACCCATGTATTAACTGGCAAACAGGGGAGGTCCAAGCTTGGGGAGAGGGGTGTGTTTCCTGTTGTGAGGGGGTCCGGGAACCTGACCCTCCATCCGAACCAGTCCAGGTCACTGTGGCACCTGTCAATTCGCCGGAGGAGCAGGAGACGGCTTTTCCTGCTCTTAATAAGGTACCCGAGTGTTATCATGACCTGAAGGAGGTCTTTAATAAGTCACACACTACTGCTTTGCCTCCTCACAGACCGTATGACTGTGCCATTGATCTGCGTCCTGGAACCTGTCCCCCCTAAGGGGAGGCTGTATTCCCTGTCTGGCCTGGAGACGGCTGCTATGAAAAAGTATATTGATGAGTCCCTGGCGGCCGGCCTGATTCGACCATCCTCATCTCCAGCTGGGGCAGGTTTCTTCTTCGTTGACAAGAAAGACAAGACACTCCGCCCTTGTATTGATTATCGTGGCCTTAATGACATTACTATCCGTAATAGATACCCATTACCACTCATGTCTTCAGCATTTGAACTACTACATGGGGCCAAAGTATTCACCAAGTTAGATCTCCGTAACGCATATCACTTACTGAGAATTAGAGAAGGGGACGAGTGGAAAACAGCCTTTAACACCCCCAGTGGACACTATGAGTACTTAGTGATGCCTTTTGGTCTCACTAACGCCCCCGCTGTTTTCCAAACTCTAGTCAACGACGTGTTACGAGACATGCTCAATGTTTTTGTGTTTGTGTATTTGGATGATATTCTAATTTTTTCCCCGGATGAGGAGTCACATGTCCAGCATGTCCGCTGGGTGCTCCAAAGACTTCTCCAGAACCAACTGTTTGTAAAAGCTGAGAAGTGTGAGTTTTACCGCCCGTCTGTTTCTTTTCTGGGTTTTATCATCGCGGAGGGGAGTGTCCAGATGGACCCAGACAAGGTCAGTGCTGTCAGAGATTGGCCCACGCCCACCAGTCGCAAGGATGTCCAGAGATTCCTTGGTTTCGCTAATTTCTACAGGAAGTTCACAAGGGGGTTCAGCAGTGTGGCTGCCCCTTTGCATGCCCTAACCTCTCCCAAGTCCATTTTCAGATGGAGCCCTGAAGCAGAGGCGGCGTTCGTGAGGCTGAAGAGGGCGTTCACCTCGGCCCCCATTCTGTCGGTCCCAGATCCGGCTAGTCAGTTCGTCGTGGAGGTGGACGCCTCTGATCTGGGGGTCGGAGCGGTCATTTCTCAACGCTCCCCAAAGGACAACAGGCTTCACCCGTGCGCTTTCCTCTCCAGGAGACTGTCCAAAGCAGAGAGGAATTATGACATCGGCAACAGGGAGTTGCTAGCCATCAAGGTGGCCCTGGAGGAATGGCGTCACTGGCTGGAGGGAACCGAAGTCCCATTCATGATCTGGACGGATCACAAGAATCTAGAGTATTTGCGGACTGCCAAAAGACTCAACTCCCGTCAGGCCAGGTGGGCATTGTTCTTCACTCATTTCAACTTCTCACTTTCATATCGGCCCGGCTCTAAAAATGTGAAACCTGACGCTCTGTCCAGACTCTTTATGCCTGTTAACTCTGATTCTGAACCGGGACCTATCCTCCCTGAGACCTGTGTGGTGGGGGCGGTACAGTGGGAGACTGAAAAGTCTGTTATTAATGCATTATATGACTGTGACATCCCGGCTGGCATTCCGCCAGACCGTCTGTTTGTCCCCACTAACCTCCGCTCACAGGTCATCCACTGGGCCCACACATCCAGGCTGACATATCACCCGGAAGTCCAGCGGACTGCGTTTTTTATTAAACAGCGCTTCTGGTGGCCCGCTTTGGAGAAGGAGGTGGCGGAGTACATCGCTGCCTGCCCCGTCTGTGCGGTGTGTAAGACCTCCAATAAACCCCCGGTTGGGCTATTACACCCATTACCTGTTCCCAGTAGACCCTGGTCTAATGTGTCATTAGACTTTGTGACAGGGCTGCCCCCGTCAGATGGAAATACCACTGTGTTGACCATTGTTGACCGTTTTTTCTAAGATGGCTCACTTTGTCCCACTACCTAAGCTCCCCTCTGCTAAGGAGACAGCAGAGGCCATCTTATATCATGTCTGTCGTCTGCATGGTTTCCCTAGAGACATTGTTTCGGACAGAGGTCCTCAGTTTGTCGCACGTTTTTGGCGTGCTTTTTGTTCCCTCATCAGGGCTTCTGTTAGTCTGTCCTCGGGCTATCACCCACAGTCTAATGGTCAGACTGAGCGGCTCAATCAGGTGCTGGAGGCCGGTCTTAGAGTTTTGGCCTCTCACAATCCTGCTTCCTGGAGCCACCAGCTGATCTGGGTTGAATACGCCCACAACTCGCTGCCCTGTGCTTCTTCTGGTCTGTCTCCATTTCATGTAGTTTGTGGTTATCAACCTCCTCTGTTTCCGGCCCTAGAGAAGGACGTCAGCATCCCCTCACCTCTGGCCCTGATAAAGAGATGCAAAAGGACCTGGATTCGCGCCAGACAAGCTCTGTTGAAGGCCTCGGGGGTCTACAAGGCTGCTGCGGACTGGCACAGGACTCCAGCCCCGGTCTACCAGCGCGACCAACGTGTGGGGCTGTCAACCCGTCATCTTCCCTTGAGGGTGGAGAGCCGCAAATTGGCACCCAGGTTCGTGGGCCCATTTCCTATTTCAAAAATTATTAACCCTGTCTCTGTTCGGCTGAAGCTACCTAGGACCATGAGGATACACCCAACCTTCCACGTGAGTCAAGTTAAACCGGCTAAGGAGAGCCGGTTAGTCCCGCCCACCCAGCCACCACCGCCACCCTGGATTATTGATGGAGGTCCAGCCTACACTGTACGCCGGCTCCTAGCGGCCTGTCGCCGGGGAAGAGGATTTCAATACTTGGTGGACTGGGAAGGATACGGCCCTGAAGAGCGTTCCTGGGTGCCCGCCTCCTACATCCTGGACCCGGACCTGATCCGGGACTTCCATCAGCGCCACCCGGAGGTTCCTGGGCCGTCCGGTGCCGTCCCTAGAGGGGGGGGTACTGTCATGTCGGCTTCCAGACTGTGTCTGGATTTGTCTGTCTTTTCTGTTGTCTGTCATTTCCTGTTTTATTTTGTTAAGTTTCCTCATGTGTCATGTCTGGTGTCTTTACTTCCTTTCCCTGATTGTGTTCCACCTGTGCTGATTACCTGACTCCTCCCTGATTATCTCCACCTGTGTCCTATTGTCTTCCCTCCCTCTTGTGTATTTAAACCCTGTGTTTTCCCCTGTTCCTTTGCCAGTTTGTGTTCTACCTTTGTGTGCTCACTTACCAGCGTTTTTGGATACCTGTCAGTCTGTCTGCCCGTTTTGACCCGTTTTGCCTTCCGACCACCGATTCTGCCTGTTCCTCGTCTGCCTGCTCGTTTGGTTCTGACCTGGTTCGTTCATCCGACTTCTGATTCTGCCTATTCCCTGATTACCTCAGCCTCCAACGTGTTACCTCGTGTTTTGACCCTCGCCTGGACTCTGACCGTGAGTAGCCTTCTCCACATGTCCCGTTGCCTCTTTAACTGCCCTCCTGTGTATGACCTGGCTTGTTTTTTGACTACCCTTTGTTTTGTCCTAGTCGGGTTGCTGTCGGGAGTCCTCCGGCTCGGCCGTGCTGACCGCCCGCATTCCCCGCTCACAGCCCGGACGACGAGTCCCGATTCACACGCCTTCACAGACGTGCTGACCATTCAAAGCGGTGTTTTTCCTACTGTGCTTGTGTTTAATAAACACTCTCAATTGGTCATCTGCGTTGTGGTCTTGCATTTGGGTTCAGCCCTTGTACTAGTGCCATTACAACTGGAAATGCAGACAGGAAGAGGTCTGGAAGAAGCAAAGACACAACAGAAGCAGAAGACAAGTTTATGACAGAAAACAGCTGGAGTGAGAGGAGACTGACAGGACAACAGCTGAAAGAAGAGAGAAGAGAGAGGAGGAGGAAGAGTCTACACTGAGCAGACTGAACAGGTGAAGGTTTGATCAGTCCTTAAGCTCTTCTCCCAGTCTTCAGTAGTTCCACTGGTGCTGTTTCATGGTCCAGCCAAGCCTCTGTTTCTGATTCTGAAGTCTCACCAGTGGCTTTAGCTGCAACTGGAGCCATCAGAGCTGCACCTGTTCGGTCTGTTCAGTGTAAACTCATCTGTTCAGTCTGTTCAGTGTAAACTCATCTGTTCAGTCTGTTCAGTGTAAACTCATCTGTTCAGTCTGTTCAGTGTAAACTCATCTGTTCAGTCTGTTCAGTGTAAACTCTTCCCCTCTTCCTCCTCCTCTCTCTTCTCTCTTCTTTCAGCTGTTGTCCTGTCAGTCTCCTCTCACTCCAGCTGTGGACTGTCATAAACTTGTCTTCTGGTTCTGTTGTGTCTTTGGGTCATTATTTGTCGGTTATTCTGTTATTATTTTACTGGTTTGACCCACTTCAGATTAAATTGGGCTGAATGTGGCCACCAGAAGAAAATGAGTTTGACACCCTTGAACTAGAACTAAAACTGTTCTTTCAACTATTAAACTAATCTGACAGTCAGCTGACTATAGTCGGTAACTCTCACCCAGTGGAACTCTGGCAGGAACAGCTCTGCGGTCGATCCAGAAGGAAACCCACGACAGCATGACCATCAGCGTGGCAGGGAAGTAGGTCTGCAGCAGGAAGAAGAAGATGTGGCGTCGCAGAGTGAAGGTGATGTACAGACGGTTGTACCAGCCTGGAGAGGAGACAGACATGGACATGGAGTTAGTACTGTGTTCTTCAAGTGGAGTATTTAACCCAGGGTTCTAAACTCCTGTTCTTTCAGGTTCCACATTCAGCCTGATTTGATCTGCAGTGGACCAGTAAAATAAGAACAGAATAAACTATAAATAATGACAACTGACAATTTATGTCTGGGTTTTAGTGCAAAAAATCCCATTAAATGATGAAAATACTTACTTTTATAAACTATCCAAACAAAAAAGATGTGAATAACCTGAAAAAACGGACATTTCTTCAGTAAAATCAGTGTAATTTTCTCAGTCTTCTTCCTCCACTTCTCATTAGTCCATGTGCATTCTGGATCAGATCTGCAAAGACACTAAACACTGAGGAACAGGAAGAAAAGAGTTCAAACTGGACTGAATTTAATACAGACATTTCAGGTTGGACACATTTGTTCAGGTTAGTCACATTTTATTGGTACAGGAGAGTTTGGAAATGGAAAGAGTTTCACAATTTAATGTGATTTTTTGCACGAAAACAAACACAAACATTTGCAGTTGTCATTATTTACAGACATAATGTAATATATTATTTTTTCCATCAAACCCAGTAGTAAATCTGCAGTCCTTCTTTTGTGTGGGTTCTTCTGCTGTTATTATTGGACTGTAGATCAGATTGGTCTGGATGTGGAACCCACACTAACATGAGTTCCACAGCCTGGACTGTGGAATTTAGACACCTTGTAAATTCATCCCAGGGGCCCGACTGGAACCTTTGGGGGGACGCATTTGGCCCCCGGGCTGCATGTTTGAGAGCCCTGGTTTAGAGGTAACCCAGTTAAAGGTATGGACTTAAGGAAACTCTGGATTTAATCACGTGAACTCCTCATAGGTCTTTGAATCTGTATCAAAAATCCGTCCTATCTCATAAATATGGGTCAAATGTTTTCCAGAAGTTCAAACCTGGGAAACAGTTAGTCTAAATCTGGTCCAGCTGAAAGTCCAAACCCAGACATGCAGACCTCAGAATGGGTTCAGGTTCTGGTCAGTACCTGTGCTGCTGTTCTGGTTGGTACCTGTTCTGGTCAGTACCTGTTCTGGTTAGTACCTGTTCTGTTCTGGTACCTGTGCTGCTGTAGAAGGCCAGTTTGGTGGTGGTGTGGAACTCCTGGATCAGGAACTGGGACAGTGAAATCCTTTCGTCTGTGTTCAGGGAGCGGTTTCCTTCTTTCCAGTAAAGCATCAGGTCATCATCAGTGTACGCATCTGGAGGAACAGGTACCATCAGATCAACATAGTACCTTTACTCTGGTACTTTATTCCCACAGGAATGCACTGCAGAAACACTTACAGCTCTCGATCTCCAGAGAACAGGTCTGTGTGTCCAGAGGAAACCGACTCAGGTCCATACTGCACATGGCAGTCACTGTCACCCTGGAAACACAACATCAACTGTCACCGTCACCATGGAAACACAACATCAACTGTCACCGTCACCATGGAAACACAACATCAACTGTCACCGTCACCATGGAAACACAACATCAACTGTCATCATCACCATGGAAACACAACATCAACTGTCACCGTCACCATGGAAACACAACATCAACTGTCACCGTCACCATGGAAACACAACATCCACATGTCAACTGTCACCGTCACCCAGTGGTGGTCCGTCAGGGCCTTCCAGGCCTTCTCTGCAGGCCTTAAACAATATCTGAATCACAGACTGATGTTCATTCTATTTTGTCCATGAATACTTCTTCAATAATTCCAAATGCTCTGTCTGCTTCCTTTCATATCTTTTCCTCCGGTTGTGCTGCTTCCACACATGGATTTTCATATTAAAGAATTTAACCAATCACATTTCAGCCATCATGTGTTGCCAGGCAGGGTGGAGGCCTTCACAGTCAGTTCTGCAGGCCCTGTAGCAAACAGAAGTCTCGATGACGCTGTTGCTTCACCCATTCAGATTTAGAGTTGGTGACACCAGGGCCTCTAGCAGGTGTACGGTGATGTCAGCGTATTCACACCCTGTGATTGGATAGTCAGACAGCGGGCTAGCCAAAGCTAGCAAACTGCATCTGTAGTGAGCTGCACTAACACAAATACAGTTGTGTTGGTTTAACAGCTGTTTAGTCCAAACACAACGACTGAAGGAGGAGAAATGGATTTGGTCGCAGATTTACTGTCAAAGCCATTTTCAAGACGGACTTTTCCAGAAAAGCTGGACATCGTTAAGAAAGGTCGGACAATTCTGAAGCTAGCAAGCCGTTCACAACCAGGAAAAGGATTAGTCTGTCACTTTCAGTCCACTAGCTACGACCGGTACCCCGGTACCCCGGTACCCACACGGATAATCTGTACAACAGAGTAGTTGAACTGTTTTTGAGGAAAGAAAGGAGGATGGATTTGGTGTACAAATCAGAATTTTTGGTGAGTAAAATGTTACTATTTTCCTAAATAATAATGCAAGTTAATGAGGTTATTAGTGATGCTTCTTTAAGCCTCTGTGTGTATGTTCAGTTTTGTATTCGACCCCTCTAAGAACGCCACGAATGTCGTACTACTGCTGCACTGCACCTGTCTGTGCGTTTGTTCGTGTGAATGTCGGATGGGACCCCGAAGAACACCCTAACGTGTTCTACCTGCTGTCACCGCAGGAACATGTGGGTCCTGGAAAAGACCTCCTGATCCACGAACGTCGTGCGCTGTTCTTGTGTTGTTCACAAGGCATTCGTTAGTGCGCCGTGTCAAAGGGGGTTTCGTACTGCGTTGGTAGAAAATCTTGGACAAGATTGCTCACCTGGCTACGAACTTAGGAACGGTCAACGAACACTCCATGAACACACCATTCTTTTACGGCCGCCTTGAGAGGGTCGCACGAAATGGTCCATAAATTGTTCGCACAGTGTTCGTAGCCATTCCTAACGGCATTTGTGACTGAGGCTTCATGTGTGTGGCAGCTGCAGCTGCAGTAGCAGGAGACTTGTGCACCCCGGGTTTGTTTCCTCCACCAGGACGTATTGTAATCACTTTGTGTGTTTGTTAGCACGATAACTCAAAAGTTATGGACAGATTTTCATGAAATTTTCAGGAAATGTTGATACTGGCACAAGGAAGAAATTATTAAATTTCGGTGGTAATTGGAGGGGGGGCAGATCTGTCCTGGCGGAGGTCTGTGCTCTCCGAGCGCTTTTTTTGTTAATTCAGAAAAGTTATTTATTGTGGCTACACCAGTTGTCTATCTGCGATGCAACAGCTCTTTATACTGCGTTTCTACATAATAAGATGGTTTTTATAACCATCAGATAGTTTTTGAAGGGTGGATTGATTCAGACGGAGCACTACTGAAGGGTTAGGTGTGAAATGTGCGGTCCGCCACTGCCGTCAGCCTGCACAGAAACACAACATCCACACGTCAGCTGTCACTGTCTCAGCTGTTTGGTTTTGTTTTTTATTAAATTTTGATATCACGATTTGAAAAAGCTGTCTGTTTCACTCACAATACTGACCTTTTGGTGCTTAAAAGGTTCAAATAAATTTTTTCCAGTGTGGGCATTTGCCTGATGTGTGTGTGCTTCTAACGTTACATCACACACACTGATCATGTCCATCACATAAAGGATAGTGTCTTTAAGAGTTTTTAATGTCAGTGTGACAGAAGTCAGAGGAACATTTTTAGTGCATTTACCCGTTTAAAAACCCGCAGACACTCCCATTTCTGGAAATGGTATTCAATTTTAGCCTCATTGGTAAACAAACAAAGACAGGCCCCTCCCCCACAGACAGTTTGCCTTATATGGAAATATCCTCTTAAAACATAAAACCATCAATTAATCATCAGCCGTTCGCTCAGCTGTTTCAGCTCCACTGAAGCGTAGAATGTTCTGTGTGGGTCAAGGTTAAACAGCAGATGACAGATGGCACAAAGGTACTGAGTATTATTAGGTTCATAGATCTGTGTGGTTTACATCTGATGAGAAACACGACAAAAGGTTGAACTGACTGTCATATATGTGCAACTACACACACTGCACTGTATATGTGTGTGTGTGAGTGTGTGTGGGTGTGTGTCAAGGTTATTATCGTTAACAAAAACTACTGAAATGATGAAAACTAGAATTGTAAAAACATTTTCGTTAACTGAAATAAATAAAAACTATAATTAAAAAAACCATAACTGAAACTGTATTGTGTGTTTACTAAACTAACTAAAACAGATAAAATTCTGGATCAAATTCCCTTGGTTTTGGTCTTTGTCAATGTCAGATTGATGTTCAGTGGATTTCTTTGTCTCTCTCAGTTTTCTGTGCTGTCTCCATACGACACTTTTTGCTCCGTCACTTGTGTTCACTTGTGGTTTCCAGTCGTCTTCTGGTCCCCACTCTACCTGGAAACATGGAGACTAAAGCAGCAGAGTCCTGTCTGGGATTGATTTGAATACGACTGTTGGAGCCAAAATACAGTTTGGTTTGGTTATTCCTCTTCTTTGTTTTGACCTTAATTTACTAATTGTTTAGTGGGTGTGGCTGTGATGAGAGCCACAGGTGCAGCTCATGTTGGGTGTGGCACACGTACATACACCTGCTGTGTGAGGTGTGTGTGAGGACAGCCCCGAACAATTTTCAGACCGTGAAACATGAAAGCGAGAGACTGAGTTGGTCGACGTTTGGAATGTTTTCTTTTGTATTAAGAAGCCTATTTTGTTTATATGTAGAGAGTATTTGGAAAGACAGTTGTGAACTGTGATGAACTCTTGGACTTTACACTGGGAAATAAATGGATTGGCAGATCCAAACACAAAGAAACCCAGACAGACTTTCATTCATTCACACGTCCAAAATACAACAGGGTGAACCCTTCACACCGTTGTAGTGGCTAAAGGTAAAGCCACTACAACGACGACAGAGAAGAAGACAAAAGAGACCACTAAACTAAGACTAAACTAAACTAAGACTAAACTAAACTAAGACTAAACTAAACTAAAACTAATCTAAACTAAAACTAAAACTAAACTAAGACTAAACTAAACTAAGACTAAACTAATCTAAACTAAAACTAAACTAAGACTAAAATAAAAAAGACTAAACTAAACTAAAACTAAACTAATCTAAACTAAAACTAAACTAAGACTAAACTAAACTAAGCCTAAACTAAACTAAACTAAGACTAAACTAAACTAAAACTAAACTAAGACTAAACTAAAACTAAACTAAACTAAGACTAAACTAAACTAAGACTAAACTAAAACTAAAACTAAACTAAACTAAACTAAAACAAACTAAAACTAAACTAAGACTAAACTAAAACTAAACTAAACTGAACTAAAACTAAACTAAAACTAAAACTAAGACTAAACTAAAACTAAAACTAAACTAATCTAAACTAAAACTAAACTAAGACTAAACTAAACTAAGACTAAACTAAACTAAAACTAAACTAATCTAAACTAAAACTAAACTAAGACTAAAATAAAAAAAGACTAAACTAAACTAAAACTAAACTAATCTAAACTAAAACTAAAACTAAACTAAGACTAAACTAAACTAAGCCTAAACTAAACTAAACTAAGACTAAACTAAACTAAAACTAAACTAAGACTAAACTAAAACTAAACTAAACTAAGACTAAACTAAACTAAGACTAAACTAAAACTAAACTAAAACTAAAACTAAAACTAAACTAAACTAAAACAAACTAAAACTAAACTAAGACTAAACTAAAACTAAACTAAACTTAACTAAAACTAAACTAAAACTAAACTAAAACTGAACTAAAACTAAACTAAAACTAAGACTAAACTAAAACTAAAACTAAACTAAACTAAACTAAACTAAACTAAACTAAACTAAAACTAAACTAAACTAAAACTAAACTAAACTTAACTAAAACTAAACTAAAACTAAACTAAAACTGAACTAAAACTAAACTAAAACTAAAACTAAACTAAACTAAACTAAGACTAAACTAAACTAAACTAAAACTAAACTAAAACTAAACTAAAACTAAACTAAGACTAAACTAAAACTAAACTAAACTAAAACTAAACTAAAACTGAACTAAAACTAAACTAAACTAAACTAAACTAAACTAAAACTGAACTAAAACTAAACTAAAACTAAAACTAAACTAAACTAAACTAAACTAAAACTGAACTAAAACTAAACTAAAACTAAACTAAAACTGAACTAAAACTAAACTAAAACTAAAACTAAACTAAACTAAACTAAACTAAGACTAAACTAAACTAAACTAAACTAAAACTAAAACTAAACTAAAACTAAACTAAAACTGAACTAAAACTAAACTAAAACTAAAACTAAACTAAACTAAACTAAACTAAACTAAACTAAGACTAAACTAAACTAAACTAAAACTAAAACTGAACTAAAACTAAACTAAAACTAAACTAAACTAAACTAAACTAAAACTGAACTAAAACTAAAACTAAACTAAACTAAACTAAACTAAACTAAACTAAAACTGAACTAAAACTAAACTAAAACTAAACTAAAACTGAACTAAAACTAAACTAAAACTAAAACTAAACTAAACTAAACTAAACTAAGACTAAACTAAACTAAACTAAAACTAAACTAAAACTAAACTAAAACTAAAACTAAACTAAACTAAACTAAACTAAACTAAAACTAAACTAAAACTGAACTAAAACTAAACTAAACTAAACTAAGACTAAACTAAAACTAAACTAAACTAAACTAAACTAAACTAAACCTAAGCATTTAGAAAAAAAAATGAAAACTAATAAAACCTATCAAACCTGCTCTAAAAACGAATTAAAACGAACTGAATTAGAGAAAAAAAGTCCAAACTAAATCAAACTAAACCAGAATGATGGTTGGTTCTGACGTCCCTGCCATGGATGTGGGTCGGTCTACCTCAGACCTGATCCTCAGAGCTGATCCTGACCCTCCTGTGGTCTGTGGTCATGTGAGTCCCTGTGGAATCCTGGCAGGACCAGGTCCATGTGGTGCACATTAGGCCCGTTTCCAGCTGTTCCTCTGTCTGTGGATTACAGACTCTGGCTCTGGGCCCTGAACGCCTCTCAGGAGGGACCAGGTCAAACTCAGCTGTGTTACAGTCTGGTACTGGCCCAGAAGGATCCCCTTAAATACACATGTCACAGTTCCACAGCTGGAGCCACTTGTGTTTGTGGGTCTGCCAACAACACTCACATCCTGGACACACACTAACGTCCAAATCTGAGCACTGCCTGAACGGACTGCAGGTGTGAGCAGCGCGGTAGCATCCAGCAGCGACCTAAGCCACATGTGACTGTGTCCGACTGTTAAACATCCTGGTCTGCAGCTCCGGCACACAGCCGACACTTCACCCACAAAGGACACAGCAGAATTCATGAACTGTGTCTGATAATGAGCCCCAGTCCAAGTCAGGCTCAGGGTCCAGCTGGGCCTCCACCTCCAGGCTTTGGACTCCCACAGCTCCGGTACCACCTGGCCTCCTGGACACGGTCTCCTCTGGCAGGGATCCAGGGGACCCCAGACCAACACCCACACCCCAGCTGTGGTAAAGAAAGCCCACCAGCACCACCACTTCCTGAGGAGGCTGAAGAGGGCAGGACTGGATGGTGACCTACACAGGACCTCCTACAGCTGAGCCTGGTGACCTCCTGCCCCACTGAGTGGAACTGTGGCAGAACAGGAGGCACTGTGGGGAGTGGGTTTACCAGGGGGTTTACCTGGGTTTAGGTCAGGGTCTACCTGGGTTTACCTGGGTTTAGGTCAGGTCTACCTGGGTTTACCTGGGTTTAGGTCAGGTCTACCTGGTTTACCTGGGTTTAGGTCAGGTCTACCTGGGTTTAGGTCTGGGTCTACCTGGGTTTAGGTCAGGGTCTACCTGGGTTTAGGTCTGGGTCTACCTGGGTTTAGGTCAGGGTCTACCTGGGTCTACCTGGGTTTAGGTCTGGGTCTACCTGGGTTTAGGTCTGGGTTTAGGTCAGGTCTACCTGAGGCTGTACAGGACTTTTCCATCGGGGAAGACTCTTAACATGACGTTGTCTGTGGTGGTGTCATGAGTGAAGGACTTCTTGGAATGAACGAAGAACATGTCTGGAACCCAGATCTTTTTGACCAGACGGCCGTCGAACGTCATGCTCTGGTTGTTGTTGCTCCGGAAGGACAGACGGTCGTCTTTCCAGTAATGTCGCAGATACAACGTCATGGTGAAGTCCTTCAACCAAAGAACAACAACATCACAGAAAGACCTCGAACGCCACCGACACAAATATGAAACCACTAAAAAACCAACGGAATTCTGGGATTAGTGCGATTAAAAACCTACCATATCAACCTCTGAAATAGCGTCCAAACTTTCCACCTGTACGTCCACTCCAACTGGAACTGCAGGACCTAGAAAAGACAGAGTTGAACAGAATGGGTTCACAGTTCAACAGCAGTACACTGTAAAAAAAAATCTGTAATTTCACAGAATTTTCACTGTTTATTTGACAGATTTTTCCTGTATTTTTCAGATACAGGAAAATATCAATGAAATGATAAAAACAGACTGTGATTTTACATGTCAAATAGAAAATAACACGAAAAAACTGAAACTGTGAATAACCATAAAATTTCAATTTTTTAGAAGAAATTTTTTTCTTTTTTCAGAGGAAAATACAGTTCAAATACATTTGCAAATGTATCATAATTTCACAAATATTTCTTTTCTATTTATGAGATTAAACTGTTAATTTAAAGTTTAATACTGTAAAAAAAAAAAAAAAGAAAAAAGAAACCAGATAAAATTACTGACAGTTAACGGTAACAGAAGTATTAGTTCTGTCAGTTGAACCAGACTTGTTTGTTAATTGACAAATATCTTGTGTAATTACAGGAGGTTTCACAACAAAAATGTTGAATAAATGTATTTTTGTGAATGTATAACATGTATAAGCACTGATAAACTGTCCAAATACAGTTTTTATCAGTGGAGTGGACAACTGAGTCTCACTGAAAATTATTTATATATATATTTATAGGGAATTGGATTGTTTTAATACATGTAAATATTCTTTATTAAACATTAAAAAGTTAAAAAAAAAAAAAAAAAAAAAAAAAAAAAAGCAAAATCTCATGTAAATTTAGGGCAAAAAACTGTATTTTAATTATGGAAAATTACCATATTTTTATGAGATGGTTATTTTCCATTATTTAACAGTATTTTTTTGGTGCCCCTGCTGCTGGAATAATACTGTTTTTTTCCTGTATTTTTTTTTTTTCACAGTGTAGTTTAACAGAATGGGTTCAGCGGTGCATTAGTGGCTCCTTTCCTTCTCTGTTTTTCGGACTTTTATCCCTGAAACTGGAGCTCAGGTGGATGCAGTCTGGATTATCTGGGCGTATTTGGAGGTCCTGACTCCTTTTTATGTCGACCTTTTTGTTTCAGACAATGACCTCTGTTCACTTGGATCCAAATCCCATAAAAGCAGCGGGGCAGATTTACAAAAAAAAGTTGCTCAGAGCCACAGTAGCGAGTCCGCTAATCCTACTGGACAAAATGATGCAGGCTGTTTTAACAGGACTGCACCTCATTTAGATCTGCTTCTGTTTTTGTTTCTTTTTGAATTTATGGTCCATGAACAGACGAGTGAAAACCAAAGTTCTAATAGTTTGGGATTTTTCATTCTAGTTTAATTTGATTTGGTTTGGACTTTTCTTTTTCTCTAATTCAGTTAGTTTTAATTAGTTTTTAGAGCAGGTTTGATAGTTTTTATTAGTTTTCGATATTTTCAAAAATGCTTAGTTTTAGATTAGTTTTAAATTAAATTCTTTAATGAAGTAAAAAAAAAAATCCTGAAGCAAAAAATATCTTAAATTAAGTAAAAAAAAAAAGCTAACAAACTCTTAAAATAAGCAAAAAAGAAACTTGAATTAAGCAAAAAAAATCCTGAATTAAGCAAAAAGAAAAAAAAAAATTCTTTAAGTAAAAAAAAAAAAAATCCTGAATTAAGCAAAAAAAAAAAAAACTTGAATTAAGTAAAACAAACTCTTAAAATAAGCAAAAAAAAAAAAAAAAAAACAACTCTTGAATTAAGCAATTAATTTGTATTAATGTTAGTTCAGTTTTAGTTTAGTTGTAGTTCAGTTGCAGTTCAGTTGTAGTTTAGTTGTAGTTTAGTTTTAGTTCAGTTTAGTTCAGTTGTAGTTTAGTTGTAGTTCAGTTGTAGTTTAGTTGTAGTTTAGTTGTAGTTTAGTTTTAGTTCAGTTGTAGTTCAGTTGTAGTTTAGTTTTAGTTCAGTTGTAGTTCAGTTGTAGTTCAGTTTAGTTCAGTTGTAGTTCAGTTGTAGTTCAGTTTTAGTTCAGTTTAGTTCAGTTGTAGTTCAGTTGTAGTTTAGTTGTAGTTTAGTTGTAGTTCAGTTGTAGTTCAGTTGTAGTTCAGTTGTAGTTTAGTTGTAGTTCAGTTTAGTTCAGTTGTAGTTCAGTTGTAGTTTAGTTGTAGTTTAGTTGTAGTTCAGTTGTAGTTCAGTTGTAGTTCAGTTGTAGTTTAGTTTTAGTTCAGTTGTAGTTCAGTTGTAGTTCAGTTGTAGTTCAGTTGTAGTTTAGTTGTAGTTCAGTTGTAGTTCAGTGGTCTCTTTTCTCTTCTTCTCTGTGCTCCTATTCAAATCAATCCCAGACAGGACTCTGCTGCTTTAGTCTCCATGTTTCCAGGTAGAGTGGGGACCAGAAGACGACTGGAAACCACAAGTGAACACAAGTGACGGAGCAAAAAGTGTCGTATGGAGACAGCACAGAAAACTGAGAGAGACAAAGAAATCCATTTAACATCAATCTGACATTGACAAAGACCAAAACCAAGGGAATTTGATCCAGAATTTTATCTGTTTTAGTTAGTTTTGTAAACACACAATACAGTTTCAGTTAGTTATGTTTTTTTCTTTTAATTATAGTTTTTATTTATTTCAGTTGACGAAAATGTTTTTACAATTCTAGTTTTCATCATTTCATTAGTTTTTGTTAACGATAATAACCTTGGTGAAAACTAGGGCTGTGTATGGGCAAGAATCTGGCGATACGATACAAACTGCTATACTAGGATCACGATACGATATATCATGATACTGTTAAAAAGGCAATTTTTTGTTTTTTGTTTCTTTTTATAAAATGATTATTTCCTTGAAGAATTGAATTCCATCATAAATCTGCACAAATCCTAAACACATTTTTATTTGATCCCAACAGGATCTAATGTTCTATCAGCAAATGTTCAAACTGTGTTCAAACTGAAATTCTGTTTTCCAGACATTCCAGTTTCAGATCCTGTTCAAATGTTCAGATTCTATTAGTTCACAACGAACATCAGAACAGGATTTGAGTTCAATCCAACAAAGGAACGTACATCTGCCTCAGACAGAAAAAAGTGTTTTTAGGAGGATTCAGATAACTATTATTGAATAAAACAGTGTTAAATAATAATAGATAAAATATAAACAATAAAGAAAACCAAAAACCAAAAATGAACGCCCACATCCACCAGACAGATGTGGAACTGGGGACACGCCCACATCCACCAGACAGATGTGGAACTGGGGACACGCCCACATCCACCAGACAGATGTGGAACTGGGGACACGCCCACAGAACTGGGGACACGCCCACATCCATCAGCTGTTGTCAGTTTGGGCGGAGGACTGTATCCATGCTAACATCTGTGGAACAGTGACAGGCTGCAGAGGTTAGCAACACCGCTATGATCAGAGTATTTCAGACGCAGACATGATACGTCCCAGTATCCGCTGTGGCCCCGCCCCTTTGTTTGGTGAAGGCAGGTCTGCTGTGTAAAAGTCCACCTGTCTCACCTCTGGTCCTCCTTTTGTTTGTGGAAATCAGACAATGGTGGAAAAAAGGTGGGATCACCATCTGACCTTTGACCTGGATCTGTATAAGAGGCCGTTTACACGTCGCTGGGGGTTTTGTAAACGGACATTTTTCTCTGCATTTGTTTCTATCGTTTCCATGACAACAACGGGCATGCGCACAGTAAACAAAGGTTTCTAAAAAGTAGAGATTACGGCAAATCTGTTTTCGCATTTGTGTGTAAATAGAGGGAAACCGGAGATTCTCGGACGGACGCAGGAAACACTCCACCAGGCTGAGCTGTGACGATCCAGTTCAGAGGAAGAGGACGGAGCTGAGGAGACGAAGGTCCAGGGACGAAAGCGGAAATATAAGGACGTTTGGTGTTAGCCACTGTTAGCATCTGAGCTAATTAGCGCCCGCTCCACCTGCTGAACAGGGTGTGTGTGTATTTACTGGATATAAACTCAGTCTTTTCTGAGGTGTTTCCATCCTTCATATTCTGTTTATTGGATTCATTTGTCTGTTCTGTTCGACTAAAGACTAAAGAGCTAAAGGATTCAAAACAGACGCAGCTGTTAACGACTACACAGCTAACAGGGTTCTGATTGGTTCACGGTTCTGGAGCACCCCACTACACTGCCATCTACAGGCCGGGCATGCTCTGAACAAAGAGTTTTCTGAAAATCACATCTGCACGCCTTTTTCTGGTTTTAAAACACACGTCACATTCACACCTACGGGCAATTTAGATGAAGCAGTTAAACCAATTAACTTATTAATGCATGTCTTTGGAACCAGACCCCCCCCCCCCATGTAAATGACACTTTGTTTTCAGTAAAATTGGGTGTTTTTGCTAATTGTGTATACTATAAATGGATAAGTGAGGACAAATGTGAAGTCGAGATGGACTGGGATTGTGGGTGTGAAAATATGGGATGGACCTGATGATGCATTTAAGTTATTCACTCCTTTGGCGAAATTAAAAAAAAAAAAAAAAAAAGTGCCTTAAGCTTAAAATTATTCAGAAATATTGAATTGGGATGGTAGATATGTTTTTTGTTGTTGATTTTATTTTATTTAATTTTTATTATTCTGGTGTGAATGCTTGATGCTGTTCACATTTAATTTAATGTATGCAATGGATAAGGTGAAAAGGATAGGCAAAAAAATAAGCTTTTGCTTCTAGCCTATTCCTTTTTTGGTTTTTATGTTTATTACGATTAATGCACTAAGTACAATGACTGATGTAAAACCAAAAATGAATGAATTCATTCATTCATTCTTTTATTCATAAATGTATAAAATCATCTGCTAACAGCAGCGGGTCGTTAATAAAACCGTTGTTTATCATTTGTTATTAATTCCTCCTTGCTCTCCACCACATTAAAAAGGTCAGAGGTCATTTTCATCTGGTGGATCTAAATCTTTTTGTGCTTCTCCAGAGGAAAACACAACATGAGGGGGCGTTCATGTGCAATTTTGGACTTTGTCATAAGTCATAATTCCATAATTCCCATAATTCCCATAGCATGTGAAGGCAGCATTAGAGGCAGTTTATGGTCATTATCTGGGGGAGGAGTCAGTGCAGACGTTACTTTGAGTGACAGCTGTGAGATGCAGGTCCCGCCTCTGCTTCGGTGTTTTTTTGGACTGGTGACGCTTGTGTTTGTTTCCTGTTTCTGTTGAGTTTCTGTCGGATCGGACGGACGCAGAATGAGACGGGTCTGTCCCGACTGTAGAGCATTACATCACATGTGATCATATTTAGACATCTGAACTGGTGACAGATTCAGATGGAGGTAGTGGGCGTGTACGGCTGCAGATTGTAGTTGTTTGGTAATTAATGGGCGGTGCAGCGGCGGCGTGGCTTAGACTTAATCCTGTGTGTTATGTCATCGATTTAAGCCGGTGTGGAGCGACCTGAAGCCTGACCACATTCTGTCCAGCAAATAGACCAGACCGTGTGGGCGGAGCCTCAGGACACGTACTGCTGTCAACGATGTTGCGATCTTTGGAAAATGATCAGAGTCTGGACGATTATGATGATTTGAATTAAAACCAAACAACAAAACGATTATATAAAAGAAAGTCCAACATTCCAAAAGGAGCAGATGAAGTGTAACTTATAACCCCCCCACCCTTAAACTGAAGTTCTTACACACAACACTAAATTTCTGTGCGTATCAAGCATAGACTGTCTATTCTGCAGCAGCATTTCACATTAAAATAAATGCTGTCCATTTCATGATAATAATACACATATTAAAAAAAAAAAAAAATGTATATACTTTATTGTCATTAAATAATGAGTTTATTCTCATTAATTAACGACTTTATTCTTGTTAAATAATGAGTTTTTTTTAAAACTATGACTTTATTCTCATAGTGACAAATGTTTTTATTTTCTTATGTGGCCCTAATACGCTGTCCTTCCATAACAATAATACACTATATTTCCAAAAGTCTTGTCTCCTCCATCCCAATCCTCAGACTCAGCTGTTCCAGTCCCTTCCATGTCCACAGGTGGATTAAATCCAGCCCTAGGCATGCAGACTGCTTTTACAAACATTTGGGACAGAATGGGTCTCTCTCAGGAGCTCAGTGAATTCCAGCGTGGAACTGTGATAGGATGCCACCTGTGACACAAATCCAGTGGTGAACTTTCCTGGCTCCTAAATATTCCACAGTCAGCTGTCAGATGGATTAGAAGAAAGTGGAAGTGTTTGGGAACGACGGCGACTCAGCCACGCAGTGGTAGGCCACGGAAACTGACGGAGCGGGGTCAGCGGATGCTGAGGCGCAGAGTGTGAAGAGGTGGACGACTGTCTGCAGAGTCGATGGTACAGACCTCCAAACTTCATGTGTCCTTCAGATTAGCTCCAGAACAGTGCGCACAGAGCTTCATGGAATGGGTTTCCGTGGCCGAGCGGCCGCATCCGAGCCATACATCAGCAAGTGCAATGCACAGCGGTGGATGCAGTGGTGTAAAGCACGCCGCCACTGGACTGTAGAGCAGGGGAGGAGCCTTCTGTGGACTGACCAATCACACTTCTACATCTGGCGATCTGACGGACGGGTCTGGGTTTGGCGGTCTCCAGGAGAACGATACTTGTGGGAGCGCATTGTGCCGAGTGTAAAGTTTGGTGGAGGGGGGGTTATGGTGTGGGGTTGTTTTTCAGGAGCTGGGCTGGGCCCCTTAGTTCCAGTGAAAGGAACTGGGAATGCTTCAGCAGAACAAGACATTTGGGACAATTCCACGCTCCCAACTTTGTGGGAACAGTTTGGAGCCGGCCCCTTCCTCTTCCAACATGACTGTGCACCAGTGCACAAAGCAAGGTCCATTTGGACATGGAGGACAGAGTCTGGTGTGGATGAACTGGACTGGCCTGCACACAGTCCTGACCTCAACCCCATAGAACACCTTTGGATGAATTAGAGCGCAGACTGAGAGCCAGGCCTTCTGTCCAACATCAGTGTGGGACCTCACAAATGCACTTCTGGAAGAACGGTCCAGAATTCCCATGAACACACTCCTAAACCTTGTGGACAGCCTTCCCAGAAGAGTTGAAGCTGTTAGAGCTGCAAAGGGTGGAGCCACGTCAGACTGAACCCATAGACTAGGAATGGGATGGACCTGACATTCATATGAGAGTCAAAGCAGGAGAGGGAATACTGTTGGAAATATAGTGTATATACACAAAAACAAAAACCCTGTCCATTTCTTAGCAGTAATTATCCTTATGTAAAATAAACTATATAAATACCCATATAAAAAACTAAACTAAACTCTGCAGCATTACGGACCCACTGGACTCACCTCCGAAGCCCGGGCGCATGGTAAAGTCGTGGTCATCTATCCTCAGCAGCTGCTCGGACTTTGTGGCCCAGGTTTTAGTCAGATCCGGACTCCTCTTGAATATGGGACTGAAAGATGGTGTTTGAAAACATCACATGACCAGCTGGTTTCTGAAGCACAACTACTCAGACAACAGAATTCACATTCCACTGAAAGTCTGTTCACAAACTGAAGCACACACTGTGTTTCCTACAGTCGGCTTTATTTGACAGATTTCATTGGTGGTCAAAGCCCGGGGGGGGGGGGGGGGGGGGGGGTTTGTGAAGAATGGGCCAATGTCTGCAGGGTCGACGGTTCAATTCCCTGCATGTTCAGTTTGTAATGGGTTGAACACAGAGGGGCAGTTTAGGGCTGGGGTCCAAGTCCACGTCCAACAGAAACTATATGAAAACAGGAGGTTCCAGGAACTATGAACACCACCCCTGGTTTAAGGTGGTTTAAGGTGGTTTAGGGTGATTTAAGGTGGTTTAGGGTGGTTTAGGGTGATTTAAGGTGGTTTAGGGTGGTTTAAGGTGGTTTAGGGTGGTTTAAGGTGGTCTAGGGTGGTTTAAGGTGGTTTAGGGTAGTTTATGATGTTTTAGGGTGGTTTAAGGTGGTTTAGGGTAGTTTAAGGTGGTTTAAGGTGGTCTAGGGTGGTTTAAGGTGGTTTAGGGTAGTTTAGGATGTTTTAGGGTGGTTTAAGGTGGTTTAGGGTAGTTTAAGGTGGTTTAAGGTGGTCTAGGGTGGTTTAAGGTGGTTTACGGTAGTTTAGGATGTTTTAGGGTGGTTTAGGGAGGTTTAAGGGGGTTTAGGGTGGTTTAAGGGGGTTTAGGATGTTTAGGGTGGTTAAAGGTGGTTTAGGATGGTTTAGGGTGGTTTAAGGTGGTTTAGGATGTTTCAGGATGGTTTAGGGTGGTTTTTGGGTGGTTTAAGGTGATTTAAGGTGGTTTAGGGTGGTTTAAGGTGGTTTAAAGTGGTTTAGGGTGGTTTAAGGTGATTTAAAGGTGGTTTAGGGTGGTTTAGGGTGGTTTTTGGGTGGTTTAAGGTGATTTAAGGTGGTTTAGGGTGGTTTAGGGTGGTTTAAGGTGGTTTAAAGTGGTTTAGGGTGGTTTAAGGTGATTTAAAGGTGGTTTAGGGTGGTTTAAGGTGGTTTAGGATGTTTCAGGATGGTTTAGGGTGGTTTAGGGTTATTTTTGGGTGGTTTAAGGTGATTTAAGGTGGTTTAGGGTGGTTTAAAGTGGTTTAGGGTGGTTTAAGGTGATTTAAAGGTGGTTTAGGGTGGTTTTTGGGTGGTTTTTGGGTGGTTTAAGGTGATTTAAGGTGGTTTAGGATGGTTTTTGGGTGATTTAGGGTGGGTTTTGGGTGGTTTTCCTGTGGGTTTTTTGTGAGTTTTTGGATGGGGTTTGTGTGGTTTATGTGTGGTTTTTGTGTGTTTATGGTGGTTTTTGGGTGGTTTAAGGTGGTTTAGGATGGTTTTTGGGTGGTTTAGGATGGTTTTAGTGTGATTTATGGTGGTTTTTCTGTGATTTGTGGTGGGTTTTGGGTGGTTTTCCTGTGGGTTTTTTGTGTTTAGGATGATTTTTGGGTGGTTGAGGATAATTTTTTGGCGTTTTTTGTGTGATTAAGGGTTGTTTTTGTGTGGTTTTGTGTGATTTAGGGTGATTTTTGGGTGGATTAGGGTGGTTTTGTGTGATTTATGGTGGCTTTTGTGTGATTTAGGGTGGCTTTTTTGGTGGTTTAGGGTGATTTTTGGGTGGTTTTCTTGTGTTGTTTGTGGAATTTTGGGTGTTTTTTTGTGTGTGTTTAGGGTGGTTTTTGGGTGGTTTAGGATGATTTTTGTGTGATTTAGGGTGATTTTAGTGCAATTTAGGGTGTTTTTTTTGGTGGTTTAGGATGATTTTCCTGTGTTTTTTTGTGGAATTTTGGGTGTTTTTTGTGTGTTTTGGGTGATTTTTGGGTCATTTAGGATGATTTTTTGGTGGTTGAGGGTAGTTTCTGTGTGGTTTAGGGTGGTTTTTGTGAAGTTTGGGGTGATTTTAGTGTGATTTGGGATGGTTTTCAGATGGATTTGGGTTGTTTTTGTTTTTGGGTTGTTGGCTTGCTCAGCCCAGGTTTTGCTGCTGCCGCCGCTGCCACTGAGGGCAGCAGGAGGCTGGTTTATGTATGAAGCTGGGTCTCTGTATAAATGCAGCTGGTTTAAGGGTTCATTGGTCCTAAGGGTCTGTGTAAATGCAGCTGGTTTAAGGGTTCATTGGTCCTAAGGGTCTGTGTGAATGCAGCTGGTTTAAGGGATAACTGGTCCTAAGGGTCTGTGTGAATGCAGCTGGTTTAAGGGTTCATTGGTCCTAAGGGTCTGTGTGAATGCAGCTGTTTTAAGGGTTCACTGGTCCTAAGGGTCTGTGTGAATGCAGCTGTTTTAAGGGTTCATTGGTCCTAAGGGTCTGTGTAAATGCAGCTGGTTTAAGGGTTCATTGGTCCTAAGGGTCTGTGTAAATGCAGCTGGTTTAAGGGTTCACTGGTCCTAAGGGTCTGTGTAAATGCAGCTGGTTTAAGGGTTCACTGGTCCTAAGGGTCTGTGTAAATGCAGCTGGTTTAAGGGTTCACTGGTCCTAAGGGTCTGTGTAAATGCAGCTGTTTTAAGGGTTCACTGGTCCTAAGGGTCTGTGTGAATGCAGCTGTTTTAAGGGTTCACTGGTCCTAAGGGTCTGTGTGAATGCAGCTGTTTTAAGGGTTCACTGGTCCTAAGGGTCTGTGTGAATGCAGCTGGTTTAAGGGTTCACTGGTCCTAAGGGTCTGTGTGAATGCAGCTGGTTTAAGGGTTCACTGGTCCTAAGGGTCTGTGTGAATGCAGCTGGTTTAAGGGTTCACTGGTCCTAAGGGTCTGTGTGAATGCAGCTGGTTTAAGGGTTCACTGGTCCTAAGGGTCTGTGTAAATGCAGCTGGTTTAAGGGTTCACTGGTCCTAAGGGTCTGTGTGAATGCAGCTGGTTTAAGGGTTCACTGGTCCTAAGGGTCTGTGTGAATGCAGCTGGTTTAAGGGTTCACTGGTCCTAAGGGTCTGTGTAAATGCAGCTGGTTTAAGGGTTCACTGGTCCTAAGGGTCTGTGTGAATGCAGCTGGTTTAAGGGTTCACTGGTCCTAAGGGTCTGTGTGAATGCAGCTGGTTTAAGGGTTCACTGGTCCTAAGGGTCTGTGTAAACGATGCTTTTCCAGAGGTTAGGGTTAGGGTTGAGTTCATTGCAGCTTGTTGTCGTCACACTGGGTTTGTGGGGAAGGGTCCAATAATCTTGTGAATTTCTCAGTTGTGAAGGATAAGAATAGATTATATAAAAGCTGGGTCAGATTCCCAGAAGCAGCCCCTCCCCCTCCACATCCTGCACACAATAGTCTGATTAAAACCTGGACCACGTGTCTGCGCTTCCGTTGGATTTAATCTGCGCTGTAAGATTTGACCCTTTGACTCGTGTTTGCGTTTTAATTGGACGGCCTACCTGCCAATCTTGTGACCGGGCACTTCTGTTAGAGGCATTTCTCTTTTTGACCTGAAAAATAAAAAAAACACTCTGTCATTTCACCAGAACACAACACCAGACCCCAGCGATGAGGGAAACCTGCAAGTATGAATGTAGTAAATGGGAAAGCACAAGAAATTTGAAAAAAAAAAAAAAAAGAGAAATAAGTGATTTTTTTCAAAAATTAAATTGATACGTTTACTAGATTAGAGTATTTAAGTATATATAATCTATATTACAAAACCCAGGTGGTCTCTGTGTGTGTGTTGCTATTTACTTCAGAACTGATAAACTGGATCACACACAATAAGGCATTAACCACAGGATAGCATACAGGCTAACTTAGCATGTTAGTATTAGCAAACACACAATAAGGCATTAACCACAGGATAGCATACAGGCTAATTTAGCATGTTACTATTAGCAAACACACAATAAGGCATTAACCACAGGATAGCATACAGGCTAACTTAGCATGTTAGCATTAGCAAACACACAATAAGGCATTAACCACAGGATAGCATACAGGCTAACTTAGCATGTTAGCATTAGCACACACACAATAAGGCATTAACCACAGGATAGCATACAGGCTAACTTAGCATGTTAGCATTAGCAAACACACAATAAGGCATTAACCACAGGATAGCATACAGGCTAACTTAGCATGTTAGCATTAGCACACACACAATAAGGCATTAACCACAAGATAGCATACAGGCTAACTTAGCATGTTAGCATTAGCACACACACAATAAGGCATTAACAACAGGATAGCAGATCTAACATTTATAAAGCCCCCCACCCCCACGCTAACACTGAAAATAAAGTGTCCTGTTCAGTCCTGTGTCTCAGTCTGTGGTCCAGGTCCGTGGTCCAGGTCCGTGTCCATACTAAGATACATACATGAGTCCATTCTATTTGTTCCTAATCTGTGTTCCACCTGAAGCTGAGCTCAGCTCCATATTTGATCACCTCTGCTGCTTCTAGAACCTGTGGATTCCCAGGTCAGATACACCAGTATTACAGAACCTGCTCAGATCTTCTGTGGAAAAGGCTGTGGAATCTTTGTGAAGGTATTTCAACTAAGGAGCTCACAGGTACTTTTAGAATGTTAAAAAACATCAATAATGGTGTTGCTTTTTTTCCCCCAACTTTATATATGAAGTACTTTTAAAATAACCCCAGTGGACCAAAGTACTGTACACTGAATACAATTAATAAAAGCATTAACAAGTAATAAAATCACATTAATAAAATAAGTTAACATATAAAAATAGAAGCAAACTGTCTACATCGCACCAGTGGGTAAATCTGACACTGATCTAAATCATCCACTGGGACAGCGTTCAGAGTGTAGAATTCATATGTGAGCTCTGAATACACTGAACTGAGAAGTCACATGACACACTGATGTAGCCAACATGTAGCTCCGCCCACCTGCTCCAGCCTCACTGACTGCACAGAGCAAAGAACACCATAACATATAATAATAATAATAATAAAATAGAAATACTACTACTACTAATAGTAATAATAATACTAATACTAATAATAATAATACATTTTATTCAGAGGCGCCTTTCTTGGCACTCAAGGACACCGTACAGTAAACAGGAAAGTATAAAACCAGCCATAAACAGAGTACAAAGTAAAAGGCAGGTTAAAAACTGGACAGTGCTATTGTGTTGACAAAGAGAAAGCTCTAAACAGATGGGTGTAGAGTTTGGGTTTGGACAGAGGCAGTGAAGTGGTGTTTGTGAGCTCTGGTGACCAAAGCAGTTCCAGAGAAGGAGAGCAGAACGTCGGAATGTTCTGGTCCATATGGAGGTGGGAGGGGCCAAGGGAACAGTGAGGAGGATGGAGGAGGAGGAGCTGAGGGGGGAGAGGGAGGGGCTACAGGAAGGAGTGTTTTATATCTATATCTATCAATCAATCGATTGATAGATCTCTCTCTCTCTCTCTCTCTCTCTCTCTCTATATATATATATATATATATATATATATAAAATACTCCTTCCTGTAGCCCCTCCCTCTCCCCCCTCAGCTCCTCCTCCTCCATCTGAATGAACTGCTGTATTCTCCATATATGACCACAGTACTGTAGTATACTCCATATATGACCACAGTACTGTAGTATACTCCATATATGACCACAGTACTGCAGTAGTATACTCCATATATGATCACAGTACTGCAGTAGTATACTCCATATATGACCACAGTACTGCAGTAGTATACTCCATATATGATCACAGTACTGCAGTAGTATACTCCATATATGACCACAGTACTGCAGTAGCATACTCCATATATGATCACAGTACTGCAGTAGTATACTCCATATATGATCACAATACTGCAGTAATATACTCCATATATGATCACAATACTGCAGTAGTATACTCCATATATGATCACTGTAGTGCAGTGTACTCCATATATGATCACTGTACTGCAGTATACTCCATATATGACCACAGTACTGCAGTAGTATACTCCATATGTGACCACAGTACTGCAGTATACTCCATATATGACCACAGTACTGTAGTAGTATACTCCATATATGACCACAGTACTGCAGTATACTCCATATATGACCACAGTACTGTAGTATACTCCATGTGTGATCAAAGTACTGCAGTAGTATACTCCATATATGACCACAGTACTGCAGTAGCATACTCCATATATGATCACAGTACTGCAGTAGTATACTCCATATATGATCACAATACTGCAGTAATATACACCATATATGATCACAATACTGCAGTAGTATACTCCATATATGATCACAATACTGCATTAGTATACTCCATATATGACCACAATACTGCAGTATACTCCATATATGACCACAGTACTGCAGTAGCATACTCCATATATGACCACAGTACTGCAGTAGCATACTCCATATATGATCACAGTACTGCGGTATACTCCATATATGACCACAGTACTGCAGTAGCATACTCCATATATGACCACAGTACTGCAGTAGCATACTCCACATATGACCACAGTACTGCAGTAGCATACTCCATATATGACCACAGTACTGCAGTATACTCCATATATGACCACAGTACTGCAGCAGCATACTCCATATATGATTACAGTACTGCAGTAGCATACTCCATATATGATCAAAATACTGCAGTAGTATACTCCATATATGATCACAATATTGCAGTAGTATACTCAATATGTGATCACAATACTGCGGTAGTATACTCCATATATGACCACAGTACTGCAGTAGCATACTCCATATATGACCACAGTACTGCAATATACTCCATATATGACCACAGTACTGCAGTATACTCCATATATGACCACAGTACTGCAGTAGCATACTCCATATATGACCACAGTACTGCAGTATACTCCATATATGACCACAGCACTGCAGTGTACTCCATATATGATCACAGAACTGCAGTATACTCCATATATGACCACAGTACTGCTGTATACTCCATATATGATCACAGTACTGCAGTGTACTCCATATATGACCACAGTACTGCAGTATTCTCCATATATGATCACAGTACTGCAGTATTCTCCAAATATGACCACAGTACTGCAGTATACTCCATATATGACCACAGTACTGCAGTATACTCCATATATGACCACAGTACTGCTGTATACTCCATATATGACCACAGTACTGCAGTATACTCCATATATGACCACAGTACTGCAGTAGCATACTCCATATATGATCACAGTACTGCAATATACTCCATATATGACCACAGTACTGTAGTATACTCCATATATGACCACAGTACTGCAGTAATATACTCCATATATGACTACAGTACTGCAGTAGCATACTCCATATATGATCACAGTACTGCAGTATACTCCATATATGACCACAGTACTGCAGTATACTCCATATATGATCACAGCACTGCAGTATACTCCATATATGACAACAGTACTGCTGTATACTCCATATATGATCACAGTACTGCAGTATACTCCATATATGACCACAGTACTGCAGTATACTCCATATATGATCACAGCACTGCAGTATACTCCATATATGACCACAGTACTGCTGTATACTCCATAAATGATCACAGTACTGCAGTATACTCCATATATGATCACAGTGCTGCAGTATTCTCCATATATGACCACAGTACTGCAGTAATATACTCCATATATGACTAGAGTACTGCAGTAGCATACTCCATATATGATCACAGTACTGCAGTATTCTCCATATATGATCACAGTACTGCAGTAATATACTCCACATATGACTACAGTACTGCAGTAGCATACTCCATATATGATCACAGTACTGCAGTATACTCCATATATGACCACAGTACTGCAGTATACTCCATATATGATCACAGTACTGCAGTATACTCCATATATGACCACAGTACTGCTGTATACTCCATATATGATCACAGTACTGCAGTATACTCCATATATGACCACAGTACTGCAGTATTCTCCATATATGATCACAGTACTGCAGTATTCTCCATATATGACCACAGTACTCTAGTATACTCCATATATGACCACAGTACTGCAGTATACTCCATATATGACCACAGTACTGCAGTATACTCCATATATGACCACAGTACTGCAGTATACTCCATATATGACCACAGTACTGCAGTATACTCCATATATGACCACAGTACTGCAGTAGCATACTCCATATATGACCACAGTACTGCAGTATACTCCATATATGACCACAGTACTGCAGTATACTCCATATATGATCACAGTACTGCAATATACTCCATATATGATCACAGTACTGCAATATACTCCATATATGACCACAGTACTGCAGTATTCTCCATATATGACCACAGTACTGCATTGTACTCCATATATGACCACAGTACTGCAGTATACTCCATATATGACCACATTACTGCTGTATACTCCATATATGATCACAGTACTGCAGTAGCATACTCCATATATGATCACAGTACTGCAATATACTCCATATATGACCACAGTACTGTAGTATACTCCATATATGACCACAGTACTGCAGTAATATACTCCATATATAACTACAGTACTGCAGTAGCATACTCCATATATGATCACAGTACTGCAGTATACTTCATATATGACCACAGCACTGCAGTATACTCCATATATGATCACAGTACTGCAGTATACTCCATATATGACCACAGCACTGCAGTATACTCCATATATGATCACAGTACTGCAGTATACTCCATATATGACCACAGTACTGCTGTATACTCCATATATGATCACAGTACTGCAGTATACTCCATATATGACCACAGTACTGCAGTATTCTCCATATATGATCACAGTACTGCAGTATTCTCCATATATGACAACAGTACTGCAGTAATATACTCCATATATGACTACAGTACTGCAGTAGCATATTCCATATATGATCACAGTACTGCAGTATACTCCATATATGACCACAGTACTGCATTATACTCTATATATGATCACAGTACTGCAGTATACTCCATATATGACCACAGTACTGCTGTATACTCCATATATGATCACAGTACTGCAGTATACTCCATATATGACCACAGTACTGCAGTAATATACTCCATATATGACTACAGTACTGCAGTAGCATACTCCATATATGATCACAGTACTGCAGTATACTCCATATATGACCACAGTACTGCTGTATACTCCATATATGACCACAGTACTGCAGTATACTCCATATATGACCACAGTACTGCAGTATACTCAATATATGATCACAGTACTGCAATATACTCCATATATGATCACAGTACTGCAATATACTCCATATATGACCACAGTACTGCAGTATTCTCCATATATGACCACAGTACTGCATTGTACTCCATATATGACCACAGTACTGCAGTATACTCCATATATGACCACAGTACTGCTGTATACTCCATATATGATCACAGTACTGCAGTAGCATACTCCATATATGATCACAGTACTGCAATATACTCCATATATGACCACAGTACTGCAGTATACTCCATATATGACCACAGTACTGCAGTAATATACTCCATATATAACTACAGTACTGCAGTAGCATACTCCATATATGATCACAGTACTGCAGTATACTCCATATATGACCACAGTACTGCTGTATACTCCATATATGATCACAGTACTGCAGTATACTCCATATATGACCACAGTACTGCAGTATTCTCCATATATGATCACAGTACTGCAGTATTCTCCATATATGACAACAGTACTGCAGTAATATACTCCATATATGACTACAGTACTGCAGTAGCATATTCCATATATGATCACAGTACTGCAGTATACTCCATATATGACCACAGTACTGCAGTATACTCCATATATGACCACAGTACTGCTGTATACTCCATATATGATCACAGTACTGCAGTATACTCCATATATGACCACAGTACTGTAGTATACTCCATATGTGATCAAAGTACTGCAGTAGTATACTCCATATATGACCACAGTACTGCAGTAGCATACTCCATATATGATCACAGTACTGCAGTAGTATACTCCATATATGATCACAATACTGCAGTAATATACACCATATATGATCACAATACTGCAGTAGTATACTCCATATATGATCACAATACTGCATTAGTATACTCCATATATGACCACAGTACTGCAGTATACTCCATATATGACCACAGTACTGCAGTAGCATACTCCATATATGATCACAGTACTGCGGTATACTCCATATATGACCACAGTACTGCAGTAGCATACTCCATATATGACCACAGTACTGCAGTAGCATACTCCATATATGACCACAGTACTGCAGTATACTCCATATATGACCACAGTACTGCAGCAGCATACTCCATATATGATTACAGTACTGCAGTAGCATACTCCATATATGATCAAAATACTGCAGTAGTATACTCCATATATGATCACAATATTGCAGTAGTATACTCAATATGTGATCACAATACTGCGGTAGTATACTCCATATATGACCACAGTACTGCAGTAGCATACTCCATATATGACCACAGTACTGCAATATACTCCATATATGACCACAGTACTGCAGTATACTCCATATATGACCACAGTACTGCAGCATACTCCATATATGACCACAGTACTGCAGTATACTCCATATATGACCACAGTACTGCAGTATACTCCATATATGATCACAGAACTGCAGTATACTCCATATATGACCACAGTACTGCTGTATACTCCATATATGATCACAGTACTGCAGTATACTCCATATATGACCACAGTACTGCAGTATTCTCCATATATGATCACAGTACTGCAGTATTCTCCAAATATGACCACAGTACTGCAGTATACTCCATATATGACCACAGTACTGCAGTATACTCCATATATGACCACAGTACTGCTGTATACTCCATATATGACCACAGTACTGCAGTATTCTCCATATATGACCACAGTACTGCAGTAGCATACTCCATATATGACCACAGTACTGCAATATACTCCATATATGACCACAGTACTGCAGTATACTCCATATATGATCACAGTACTGCAATATACTCCATATATGATCACAGTACTGCAATATACTCCATATATGACCACAGTACTGCAGTATTCTCCATATATGACCACAGTACTGCAATATACTCCATATATGACCACAGTACTGCAGTATACTCCATATATGATCACAGCACTGCAGTATACTCCATATATGACCACAGTACTGCTGTATACTCCATATATGATCACAGTACTGCAGTATACTCCATATATGACCACAGTACTGCTGTATACTCCATAAATGATCACAGTACTGCAGTATTCTCCATATATGACCACAGTACTGCAGTAATATACTCCATATATGACTAGAGTACTGCAGTAGCATACTCCATATATGATCACAGTACTGCAGTATTCTCCATATATGATCACAGTACTGCAGTATACTCCATATATGACTACAGTACTGCAGTAGCATACTCCATATATGATCACAGTACTGCAGTATACTCCATATATGACCACAGTACTGCAGTATACTCCATATATGATCACAGTACTGCAGTATACTCCATATATGACCACAGTACTGCTGTATACTCCATATATGATCACAGTACTGCAGTATACTCCATATATGACCACAGTACTGCAGTATACTCCATATATGATCACAGTACTGCAGTATACTCCATATATGATCACAGTACTGCAGTATTCTCCATATATGATCACAGTACTGCAGTATACTCCATATATGACCACAGTACTCTAGTATACTCCATATATGACCACAGTACTGCAGTATACTCCATATATGACCACAGTACTGCAGTATACTCCATATATGACCACAGTACTGCAGTATACTCCATATATGACCACAGTACTGCAGTAGCATACTCCATATATGACCACAGTACTGCAGTATACTCCATATATGACCACAGTACTGCAGTATACTCCATATATGATCACAGTACTGCAGTATACTCCATATATGATCACAGTACTGCAATATACTCCATATATGACCACAGTACTGCAGTATTCTCCATATATGACCACAGTACTGCATTGTACTCCATATATGACCACAGTACTGCAGTATACTCCATATATGACCACAGTACTGCTGTATACTCCATATATGATCACAGTACTGCAGTAGCATACTCCATATATGATCACAGTACTGCAATATACTCCATATATGACCACAGTACTGCAGTAATATACTCCATATATAACTACAGTACTGCAGTAGCATACTCCATATATGATCACAGTACTGCAGTATACTCCATATATGACCACAGTACTGCTGTATACTCCATATATGATCACAGTACTGCAGTATACTCCATATATGACCACAGTACTGCAGTATTCTCCATATATGATCACAGTACTGCAGTATTCTCCATATATGACAACAGTACTGCAGTAATATACTCCATATATGACTACAGTACTGCAGTAGCATATTCCATATATGATCACAGTACTGCAGTATACTCCATATATGACCACAGTACTGCAGTATACTCCATATATGATCACAGTACTGCAGTATACTCCATATATGACCACAGTACTGCTGTATACTCCATATATGATCACAGTACTGCAGTATACTCCATATATGACCACAGTACTGTAGTATACTCCATATGTGATCAAAGTACTGCAGTAGTATACTCCATATATGACCACAGTACTGCAGTAGCATACTCCATATATGATCACAGTACTGCAGTAGTATACTCCATATATGATCACAATACTGCAGTAATATACACCATATATGATCACAATACTGCAGTAGTATACTCCATATATGATCACAATACTGCATTAGTATACTCCATATATGACCACAGTACTGCAGTATACTCCATATATGACCACAGTACTGCAGTAGCATACTCCATATATGATCACAGTACTGCGGTATACTCCATATATGACCACAGTACTGCAGTAGCATACTCCATATATGACCACAGTACTGCAGTAGCATACTCCATATATGACCACAGTACTGCAGTATACTCCATATATGACCACAGTACTGCAGCAGCATACTCCATATATGATTACAGTACTGCAGTAGCATACTCCATATATGATCAAAATACTGCAGTAGTATACTCCATATATGATCACAATATTGCAGTAGTATACTCAATATGTGATCACAATACTGCGGTAGTATACTCCATATATGACCACAGTACTGCAGTAGCATACTCCATATATGACCACAGTACTGCAATATACTCCATATATGACCACAGTACTGCAGTATACTCCATATATGACCACAGTACTGCAGCATACTCCATATATGACCACAGTACTGCAGTATACTCCATATATGACCACAGTACTGCAGTATACTCCATATATGATCACAGAACTGCAGTATACTCCATATATGACCACAGTACTGCTGTATACTCCATATATGATCACAGTACTGCAGTATACTCCATATATGACCACAGTACTGCAGTATTCTCCATATATGATCACAGTACTGCAGTATTCTCCAAATATGACCACAGTACTGCAGTATACTCCATATATGACCACAGTACTGCAGTATACTCCATATATGACCACAGTACTGCTGTATACTCCATATATGACCACAGTACTGCAGTATTCTCCATATATGACCACAGTACTGCAGTAGCATACTCCATATATGACCACAGTACTGCAATATACTCCATATATGACCACAGTACTGCAGTATACTCCATATATGATCACAGTACTGCAATATACTCCATATATGATCACAGTACTGCAATATACTCCATATATGACCACAGTACTGCAGTATTCTCCATATATGACCACAGTACTGCAATATACTCCATATATGACCACAGTACTGCAGTATACTCCATATATGATCACAGCACTGCAGTATACTCCATATATGACCACAGTACTGCTGTATACTCCATATATGATCACAGTACTGCAGTATACTCCATATATGACCACAGTACTGCTGTATACTCCATAAATGATCACAGTACTGCAGTATTCTCCATATATGACCACAGTACTGCAGTAATATACTCCATATATGACTAGAGTACTGCAGTAGCATACTCCATATATGATCACAGTACTGCAGTATTCTCCATATATGATCACAGTACTGCAGTATACTCCATATATGACTACAGTACTGCAGTAGCATACTCCATATATGATCACAGTACTGCAGTATACTCCATATATGACCACAGTACTGCAGTATACTCCATATATGATCACAGTACTGCAGTATACTCCATATATGACCACAGTACTGCTGTATACTCCATATATGATCACAGTACTGCAGTATACTCCATATATGACCACAGTACTGCAGTATACTCCATATATGATCACAGTACTGCAGTATACTCCATATATGATCACAGTACTGCAGTATTCTCCATATATGATCACAGTACTGCAGTATACTCCATATATGACCACAGTACTCTAGTATACTCCATATATGACCACAGTACTGCAGTATACTCCATATATGACCACAGTACTGCAGTATACTCCATATATGACCACAGTACTGCAGTATACTCCATATATGACCACAGTACTGCAGTAGCATACTCCATATATGACCACAGTACTGCAGTATACTCCATATATGACCACAGTACTGCAGTATACTCCATATATGATCACAGTACTGCAGTATACTCCATATATGATCACAGTACTGCAATATACTCCATATATGACCACAGTACTGCAGTATTCTCCATATATGACCACAGTACTGCATTGTACTCCATATATGACCACAGTACTGCAGTATACTCCATATATGACCACAGTACTGCTGTATACTCCATATATGATCACAGTACTGCAGTAGCATACTCCATATATGATCACAGTACTGCAATATACTCCATATATGACCACAGTACTGTAGTATACTCCATATATGACCACAGTACTGCAGTAATATACTCCATATATAACTACAGTACTGCAGTAGCATACTCCATATATGATCACAGTACTGCAGTATACTCCATATATGACCACAGCACTGCAGTATACTCCATATATGATCACAGTACTGCAGTATACGCCATATATGACCACAGTACTGCTGTATACTCCATATATGATCACAGTACTGCAGTATACTCCATATATGACCACAGTACTGCAGTATTGTCCATATATGATCACAGTACTGCAGTATTCTCCATATATGACAACAGTACTGCAGTAATATACTCCATATATGACTACAGTACTGCAGTAGCATATTCCACATATGATCACAGTACTGCAGTATACTCCATATATGACCACAGTACTGCAGTATACTCCATATATGATCACAGTACTGCAGTATACTCCATATATGACCACAGTACTGCTGTATACTCCATATATGATCACAGTACTGCAGTATACTCCATATATGACCACAGTACTGCAGTAATATACTCCATATATGACTACAGTACTGCAGTAGCATACTCCATATATGATCACAGTACTGCAGTACCCACAGTACTGCTGTATACTTCATATATGATCACAGTACTGCAGTATACTCCATATATGACCACAGTACTGTAGTATACTCCATATATGACCACAGTACTGCAGTATACTCCATATATGATCACAGTTCTGTGGAAACTGCAGGAGAATGAGTTCATGGAACAGGATCTGTGATTGGCTCTGGGATAAATGCTAACATGTGGTAGTAGACACACCCATATTTGGTGCCTCAGTACTGTGGTAGTAGACACACCCATATTTGGTGCCTCAGTACTGTGGTAGTAGACACACCCATATTTGGTGCCTCAGTACTGTGGTAGTAGACACACCCATATTTGGTGCCTCAGTACTGTGGTAGTAGACCCACCCATATTCGGTGCCTCAGTACTGTGGTAGTAGACACACCCATATTTGGTGCCTCAGTACTGTGGTAGTAGACCCACCCATATTCGGTGCCTCAGTACTGTGGTAGTACACATTACCAAAAGTAAAAGAGGAAAAAAATAAAATAAAATTCATAAAAATGTTGAACTTTGACCTACTTTTTCCAAAACGTAATG